>NC_088237.1:10254254-10279254 GCF_036934945.1 Oncorhynchus masou masou | reverse complement strand
AGAGAGAGAAAGAGAGCGAGAAGGGAGAGAGCAAGAGTGGGTGAGAGAGAGAGTGGGTGAGAGAGGGGGGGAGAGAGAAAGAGAGATTGGGAGAGAAAGAGAGAGTGGGAGAGAGAACGAGAGTGGGAGAGAGAGCGAGAGTGGGAGAGAGCGTGAAAGAGAGAGAGAAAGAGAGATTGGGAGAGAGTGAGAGAGAGAGAGAGAGAGAGAGAGGGGAGAGAGAGCGAGAGAGAGAAAGGGGGAGAGAGAGAGAGAAAGAGAGAGTGAGAGAGAGAGGGGAAGAGAGAAATAGAGAGTATGCGAGAGAGAGAGAGAGAGAGAGAGAGAGAGAGAGAGAGAGAGAGAGAGAGAGAGGGGAGAGAGAGAGAGAGAGAGAGAGCGAGCGAGAGAAAAAGAGAAAAAGAGAGAGTGGGAGAGAGAGCGAGTGGGAGAGAGATAGAGAGTGGGAGGGGGAGAGTGAGAGAGAAAGAGAGAGTGGGAGAGAGAGTGTGTGTGAGAGAGAGGGAGAAAGAGAGTGGGAGGGAGGGAGAGAAATCGTTAATGATGCTATATGCATACAAATTCACAAAATCAGGCATTGTAATATAAATTATTAAAATGCAAAAATGTGATCATTAGTTAAATAACGTATTATCATAAATGATTATTATTACGTTGCTGTTATCATCATCATCGTCATCATTCTGAAATGATATATAATACTGGTGCATGTTGTTCTGATATAAAACAATGTCAACATCTCCAATATGACTCCAGTAGCATATCTTCCATGACAATACACCCTCTGTGGTGATAAGAGTCAGTGACCCAGAACACTAGTCATAGAGGATATCAGATGCTGCTCTGGCACAATGGGTTTGTCTCCCTTCATTTATAGAAAACAATAAAAGCAATTTAACGGGAGTAAGATTTTAAAGCTCCCTTTCCAAAGTGTACATTTACTCAGTGGCAGACTTATTAAATGTATCTCCTTCATTAGAATAAAAAAAACCTGCAAACAACCATAACAGTTGATGACGGTTTGTCTTGATTGGACTTAGCCTGCAGGTCACAAAAGAACCTCGCCATTAAAATAGACCTTTATTCCCGGCACCACGTCACAAAGGCGAAAAAGGTTTTTTAAAGTGTTGTGATGTTGGGTAATGAGCCTCTGTCTGAATTATCATTGGTGAGAAGACATGGTTATGAAATGCCTGAGCTGCCACTTTCTTTCCTGTAATTATAGGTTAGCTTGCAGACCCTTCAATGAGCATTTACAGCACTGCCTCCAGTGCAATAGTGGCAGCTTAAATCTCTCTCTCTGACACACACACACACACACACACACACACACACACACACACACACACACACACACACACACACACACACACACACACACACACACACACACACACGTAATAGGATGTATATTTATAGTGTTAAGATTCCGTCATCTTCTTTTTTATCCTCTCCTCTCCCCCCACCAGGTACGGCAATATATAATTTTATCTAGTCTTTTCCTATTTATTGTTTATCAGCAAAATGCTAAACAATACAAACGTAGTTGCCAGCCTCCCTTAGTATGCCAATCAAAGCACGGAACGGGACATTTGTAATCACAATAGCCCAGTACCTTTCAATTACGGCCGGGCACATTTAAAACCATTCCAATTTCATTCCTGTTTAACGCTTTTGTAACCATTTCAGGTCTAAATGCTCAGAAATGTTCCATTCGAAATCAGGAATGAGCATTAAAAAGAGGGGGAGAGAATGGACTGGTGGGTTTCTCCAGCCCGTACCTAATTGCTGTTTCAGAATGCGCACTGCAAAGGGGCATTTCATTAATCATTTAATCACGTCCCTCGCAGGAAGAGGGAACTAATGCTGCAAATACCCTTGTCATTTCAATGCTCATAATGCTATCTTATGCACTTGATGTATGGCGTGTGTTATAAATTACAGCTACTTCAAAAGCACCAAGTGGGCTGGCCCGCTATCCCTGAAGATTCTTAATTTCCCCCCCCCCCCAAAAAAAATCTTTATTAAGTTTCCCTGTCATCGACAGACAAGCAGCCTGTGTTTTTTCTCTCTCCTGTTAGAGGGGGGGGGGGGGTTGTGAATTAGCTGCAGAAGGCCTCTTGATATTCCTCCGACCATTTTTTCAAATGATCCCTTTTTTGTCTTCCTCTTCCTCTTCTGCTGGCCAGTTGGCAAGGCGATTACAAACAGATTACGGCCTGCATGTGAAATATTAGAATGGCTAGCGCTGCTACTATGCATTAATATGAAAGGAGGACATAGAGAGAGAGAGAGGGTGTAAGAGAGTGAGAGTGACATAGAGAGACATAGAAAGAGAGGTGGTGTGAGAGGGAGAGATTGACAGCGAGAGAGATGCAGAGAGAGTGAGAGAGAGTGAGAGAGAGAGAAAGCGAGAGAGAGAGAGACAGGTTATCCGTCGTCGTCACCAGAATATCCCCCTAATGAGCCGGGCCCAGTCAGACTCAGAGCAGTACAAACAGAGAGGTGAGGGAGGGAAGGGAGGGAGGCCGGACACCTTCACAAAGACAGCTCTGAACAAACATTTCTGGGGCCACCCCGTAATTTATGGGTCACTTTACAGGCATATTGATTTTTGTTTTGAGAGGGGAATAACCAATGTGATGGGTCCAATAGCACAGGAAGGCAGAGAAACAGAGAGAGAGAGAGAGCTGGGGAGATTGACAGATGGAGGGATTCAGGGACAGCGAGGCCACGCTAATACAGTGGTGTGTTGTGTATAGCAGGATTTTCTAGACAAAAACAAAGCCTCACCGCCCATTAAGACAAATATATACACTATATACTGAAATTATACACTGAGAGTTCTAAGAGCCTGCTAATATACGTTCAAGCACATATACAGTATGGTGTGCCTAATTGTCCATGTGTCCTATCACAGCTTCGTCGACCCAGACCCTTCATGCTAGCTAGGCTGGGGCCTCTCTCCACCCTGACTGTCTAGCATGGCGCAGAGTAACACAAACACACATTGCAGACCCACACCAGACCAGACAGCAGCATATGCATAACTAATGTAATGCCCTCAGTTTTAAAGGTCTTGTCACACCCAGCCAGACGTCTGGCAGAGAAGCGCTAAGGGGGCCTATTCGGGGCTTCTTACTGCCTTGTGGGTTTAATTAAGCAACGGTTAGAGACACCCGCAGTCAGGTTAACGTTTCTCTCTCTCTCTCTCTCTCTCTCTCTCTCTCTCTGATGCTACTGCCTGCTGGGTAAGGGGAAAGAGGGGGACATGGCGTCGGAGGGTAGAGAGGGGAAGAGTTAAGTGAGGAGGCAGATAAATTGTCTGTGTAGACGGCGAGGTGCATCGATTTAGGGAGACCCTGGTCTGAGGGGTTGGCGGACGGGGCATGCTGGAGGTTTGGAGGGTGGGTATGAATATATATGGGCTGACAGGCTGAAGGATGTATAATTGGAGACGATAATCAAACGGTAACTAACTCCTCTCAGATGGATGAGAGTGTGTGTGTGTGTGTGTGTGAGATCACAGATGGGAGAGTAAATCAATACAGAACAAGGGAACAGAGCAGGAAGCATTATATAATAATACTAAACAGAATGGGTGAGTAAAATGTACGCGATGTGAATTAATCAAATACTTCTGCATTGATTGCAATGTACAGTACCGTGCTATGCCCACAAAATGTACACATGTCACATAACACTAATCTAAAAGAACAAACCTGGGTTTGAAATGAGTTATTCTCATTCCTGTCAAACCTTCTGTGAAAATATATACGCCACAAAACTATTTGGAAGCACATACACTTACATGCATCGACATGCACGCACAGCCCCCCCCCCCACATACCCGACACCCCCTCGAACACTCCCACGCTAATATTACGTTTGAACTACAGAGCTAACACAACGTGCCAGTCAACCTCTAGGCTAGCTCTCCAGGTGAACACACATAAAAGAGACACTGAAGAGCTATTAAATGCTGATCTTGACAAGTTTCTTCCCCGCAACACAACAAGAGATGACTAAACCCGCCCGCTGCATTAGCCTTTGTTTCCTACCTCCAGCAACCAACCATCAGGCTACCTAGGTTTCCCCCCTCCTCGCGTTCTCCTCTTAAAGTGCCATTTGATTCTGACACCTATTTTATGTCAACCATTTTAAAGTGTGTTTTGTACCTGGCTGTTGCCGAGGAGATGAGCGGCGTCTCGGAAAACATTCAAAAGGCTCTCCCTGACACCGACGACACCTCCTCCAAGGCAAGGCAGACGAGCAGCCATCTTTGTTCTGCCAGGAACACGTTGTCTTTTGTTGCTGTCTGTTTTCATGTGCCGGTTACAGTACATGAACCTCTTGACTCCTCGCAGGCTGGATGCGGAGTCTCACCCAGAATCTTTAAGGCTGTCTTGAAAAGACATTCGTTTGAAGCCGGGTCCCTTTCCACACTACACCAGCTGCCAGAGAATTACCTGCAGCGCCTCTTCCTAGTCTACTAGTGTAAAGTGCATGCCTATCTGTGCAATCCTTTCTTCTACACTGCTCTTAAAAAACATACACAGTCACATGTTTCCTAACCTACCGTGTAACCTATGCCCTAGCCTAAATGAGAAACTAAGCTATAAAGACGCCCATACAGTAAACATACTTAGCCGTGTTTACATGGAAACTCGTGGTACAGTCGCGGGTGGATTCGGTAAGGCAACGTGAACTGAGTGTATGGCGATGGGCCACTGATCCGCTATAGCCACGCAGTCTCCCACACAGCCAAAATCTTTCCCAAGCCGCAAGGGCAAACTTCTCCTCTGCACCAGGGCCTCCAGCAGAATAGATACTGTAACCTTATAGCACTTGAAAATAAAGGAGAGCCGCACACTATAGGAGCACAGATGCAAAAAAAAACATGAAATATCCAACGTTTCGACAGCCAAGCTGTCTTCATCGGGGTATAATCACAAACACTGCGGGATGACTCGTTTGTATAGTGTCAAAAGACACATAGGTGTCGTAACCATGGCCAAGTGTGGCCTAATATCATTGGTAAATTCTCAAATATTAAAATGGCATGCAAAGAACAGCATACAAAAAAACAACAAATGGATAGAATACCATCACAGATCCATTTTAGACGACACAAACAATTACAAAGGCAAAGTCACAATAACCGCAAGAATGGCTTCAGATCAAAGTCTACGTTGAGACCGAGGGGAGCAAGAGCCCCAGGGGATAAGCACACATAACAGCCATAGAAAAGTCATTGTGATAGAAATACACCTGGAGAGAATCAATTCAAAGGAGCGTCTATTGTCGGCGTGTCCATTGAATAGAGGCATGGACATAATGCACAATAAATGTCTTGTCTGTCTGACTCGTGGGGTCTGTAGAGGTGTGTATATTAAGCCGGTCTGGCTTCCAGTCATTTCTCTTTACACAGACACACATTAGCCCTCGTGTACATGCTAGTGCTACAGACGGCTGTGTAATTAACCAAACTTCCGCCGTTGGTTTTGCCTGACCTAAATCCTACAACTCTGGTTTGGCCCTGGTGGGTTTCCATATCATCACAGAACCACAGCGATGGAGTTACAGCACTGTGATGTAAAGGAAGAATCCGCCTCGCCAAAATAGAACAATATCCCAATTTCAAAAGAGTTTTGTGTGGAGTTTACATGGACATTTACACCAGTGGAAACACTCGACGAGATCATTATTTCTCAGTTAATTACAAATCTAATTAGAATATTCCAATGAGCGCTTTGGCCCTTTTCTGCTCTCTTTTCGAATGAAGAGAGAGAAAGAGCCAAGCTTCTCCAGCGAGTGGCAACGTGATAACTTGTGATCTACGGCACGAGCGAACACCTTCCCCTTTTGATGTCTCCCACTGACATCCCAGGCAACAAAGCAGACCAATTACAAATGAGCTAATTAACCAAATTGTTGATGGCGCAGGAAGAGTTCATTCAGTCCGTCGTCGGCGCCATGACAACACTGAATGCAACCATTGTGGGGGCCCCCGCGCGTCAATACAAGTTGCCATTCGTTTTTTGACGCTCTTCACACAAGCCTATCCGGCCCTTTCACGGCAACTCGGCGAGCCGAAGAGGAGATTTGGGTGTCAATCGGAGATCATTTACATCGAGAGTTAATGTAGCCAGCAAGCCTGACAGTCTATACAAACTATGCGTCAAAATGTCCCAATTTGAGATGTGTTTATCTCTTTGTTGGGCCCCCCTCGATTAAGCTCGCAAAGAGCCGCTCTGGTACTGTGGGAAATAACCCAGAGTAGGCCTCTGCGGCTTCATCACTGAGAAACAAAATATGCACAGCAGCTAAACTTGTCTTAGTTGATGAACGACAACTTTTATACCATGGAACATAAGACAACGTTTCTGCTGTGGGAAAGAGGCACGAGAGGCGCTTGGGCAGGGCGACATGAAGCTTTATCGCATATCACGGGGGCCATTGTCTTGGCCTGTGGTTGTTAAACGCAACTGTCATTGAGCTTGTACTTAAAAAAAAAATGTATTAACCCAGGAGACTGTAACGTAATGCACAAGTCATGAAGTAAATTCACAGTGTAAGCTAAGACATGATGATACATGCGGTCGGTCAGTACAGGAAAGGGGAGGTGAGTAAGACACAGCATAGAGAGTACATTCTCAGAGTAAGACCTACTTCAAAAACTGTCCGAAGTCCTCACAGACGCTTTCGCAGCCGGGCCACTTGCACACCCCGTGACCATAGAGGGGGTGGGAGGCTCCACTTTCCTCGTGTAATGAGCTGAGGAGAGAAGAAAGAGAGAGAGGGAGAGAGAGAGGGAGAGAGAGAGGGAGAGACAGGGGGATCAAATGAGAGGGAGAGAAAAGGAGGGCGCGATGGATAGAGAGAGTGAGATGGGGAAAGAGAGAGAGAGAGAGAGAGAGAGAGAGAGAGAGAGAGAGAGAGGTGGAAGGGGAGGGAGAGAGAAGGGGAGAAAGAGATGGGGGGGTGGATAGAGAGAGGGCAAGAGTGAAAGGGAGAGAGGGAGAAAGAAAGAGGCAGGTAGAGTTAGACAGAGGGAGAAAAAAAAGGATGAATCGGAGGTAGAGAGAAGGGTAGACTGGCGTCAGATTCATCAAAAAAGCCATAATGGCTTGAGGCTGCTGGTGGCTGTCAGGTTACCATCAGCAACAAGCAGGTCAAAGCAGGTCAATTCAGCCCTGTTCTATTGAATAGTTCAACTGCCAAGCCTGCTAGGTGGAGGGAAGGAGCCTAATTAATCCAAGGATGGAAGTTACTGTCTGCATCTGAAATAGCACCCTATTCCCTATAAAGGGCACTACTTTTGGCCAGAGCCCATGAGGCTCTTGATGCTCTGGCTAAAGGTAGTGCACTATAAATGGAATAGGGTTTTCCTAATAACAGAAGGGAGAAAAGATGAGGCCTAGCAATATGATTAACATCTGATTATTGATCTAGAGGTTTAGCTATCCCCAATGTTATTGCAAACCCCTTAAACAATGTGTGAAAAACCATCCAGCCAACCCATTTACAGAGGGACCAATTTTCTTTTCTTATTTTCCCAACCCCAATTTCTTCATCTTGTAAAGCGATCAGCGGAGGGCTTTCAAGTAAACATGAAAAATCCAGACAGCCATATAATTTTCATCATGAGATGAATGTAATTCATGTTATTTTGAGGACAAGAGGGGGTCCTGCTTGGAAAATGGCACCCGAATAAGTTTACGACCCCGAGTAGACAGCACATCCTATTAAAAGTGACGGTTTAACCTTCCGGCTCCACTTGTTTCTGTATTTGGGGGTTTGGAGGGTGTGTGTGTGTTTGTGTGTCGGTGTGTGTGTGAGCGCTCACACATGGTTTCTACAGACAGGCTTTCCCTCCATCGATCCACTGTGTGTTAGTAAGCATGTCTCCTTGACAATACGCCGCGTTCGGGGGGACACTAACAGATCAAAGGTGTTTTCTTTCTCTTATTTTCCCTCCCTCCCTCCTCCTCCTTCTCCTGTTTTTGTTTCTCCTCTAGGGGGACGTCTGCCTTCTAAAGACATCTTTTTCAATTCCCCGTTTAGTGGCGGCATCAGATAGCATCGACTTGAAACCAATTACACAACACATCCAGCTCCCCTGTAATCTCCCCACACCGCTACACCACGCCACGTTCTTTGTATGGCGCAGGAAAGAGCCTTGAATAATGCATACAACCAGATAGGCAGATATGCGAACGTTGTTTTCTTACAGTCGGAACCACAAACAAAGGCTGCATCGCAAAAGGATAAACACTCGAAACTACCACCTTGGCATCACGTATTCTGTTTACATGACAAGAGGTAAGGTAAGGTGATTTCAAAAGAGAATCGCCACTAAATCCTTCATGTGCAAGGCGGTTACCTTCGCTTTCTGCTCGCACAGCTGTGTATGGCTGCCGGCGTCTTCTTCTCCTTGCTTTTGATATAGTGTAAGCAACTGTGTTACAATAGCATCCTACGCTGTCCCTAGGGAGGCCGAGGCTGGAACATTACCAAGACACTAATAAACTATTGAACAAACAAACAAAACATCTTGTTCAACCCGGCAGGAACAAATGTTGTTTTCCCCCCCTCAGTTTCTAAACGGAGACAAATACTCTGATCGGTTGTTTCTATAGATAGATATTAAATGTATTTGTACACTATTGAAAGCCATAAAACAACAAACAACTACCAGCCGACAACGAGCTTTTTTGTGTCGTCCTAACTTTTGTGTCTACAATGTGTTGTGTAGTGGGTGGCGGACGAGTAGCTCACTTTCCGTACCTCTCCCGTTCCCGTTCCCTCTCTCGCTCCCTCTCCCTTCTGGAATTGAGTGCGGGAGACTGGCCGTTGGCGATGGAGTGGTGGGCGATGGGAGGAGACGCTTTGGACGGGGTGGAGGAGGTAGTCGAGGAAGAGTTGGTCGTGGTCAGGTCCAGGCCGCCGCCGCCGACGCTGTGTTTGATGTCGTTGTCCTCCATGTTGTGGCCGCCGGTCACGTCCTTCCACAACTGTTGGAGATCCGCTGGGCTCAGTCCAGCTGGGAGAGGGGAGAAACAGAGGACCAACACAGTTACAATACAGTTACGCACACACACTACAATGCCTCGAGCTGATTGTCTTGTAGACTACGTCAACACAGAGTCATCAACAAACCAACAGAAATAGCTTCCTCCTGTTTACTGCAGTCCTTCATCTCTAACTCAGGATTCGTTTTTTTTTTAAATCAAAAGACACACGGCTACACAGAGATTAACTGGGATGATCTCTTGTCAGCGGTTCTACTTAATAAGAATGCAGTGTTCCAATGAAATCTACAGGGAACCACGGGCATTGATCCACAATGGCTGCCACTGGATTACAGTCACAGAGAAAGCAGAATTCAGTTAGCACAAATGATATTATCTAGCTAGATAAGCAGACATTGTCCTTTTGTTTCAGCCTCACACCGGCAATTGACCCCCCCTTCGTTTTGTTTCTTCCTAGTTGTTGTTGTTGTTGTTTTCACGCCCCCTCCCTGCCATTTTGGTAAACACGTGTTTACTTCTTGGCAAAGGCGAGAGAAAATGGAAGCGGCTCCTCTTGTCTCTTTTCTTCACTGCTTACTGTGAGGCAGGCAGTAAACAACAACAACAACAACGCAGAGAGGGAGGGGTGAGCAGGGAGCGAGGGAATAGAGGGAGAGCGAGAAACGCTCACAGACACAGGAAGAGACAGAGAGACAGGCTGAGCTGAGCGAGAGAAAGAGGTAGTAACAAAAAGGGAAGACAAACCAAGAGAAAGTAAGATAGAAACAAAGAGGGAAATAGAAAGAGAGCTGGAGAGAGTGAGCGGTGTGGGCACCAGCAGTCACATGCAATATAGCCCCCCCCCCCCCCAGCCCCAGAACCCCTGAAGCCCCAGGCTCTCTCCCCTTCCCCCTCCTCTCCCCCTTCACTTCCTCCAGCCACCCTCTTACCTGGTGGCATGGTCTGCCCGGGGAGGGCTGCCTGTCCTGGGGCTGGGGGCAGGGAGAGCAGGCCCTGGCGCTGCATGTTGAGCAGGTGCTGCTGCTGCTGGAGCTGTTGCATCTGGAGGAGTTGCTGCCGGAAGACGAGCTGCTGGGTGGCAAGCTGCTGCTGATGCTGCTGCTGCTGCTGCTGTTGCTATAGTGAAGATGAGCAGGAGGAGGAGGAGGAGGAGTGGAGGAGGAGAGGAGCACAAATTACACAAATTAGCAAGAAAGTGGGCACCCACACTGAAGACGAGGATGCTTCCATTGCCGATGCTGCTGCTTCCATGATCTTAACTACTGCCTGTCTCTCTTCCTCTTTCCTTTCTCTCTCTTTCCTCGCCTTGTTTTTTTGCCTAGTTCCTGTTCTATTCTGTCTCCTCCTCTTGCTGAACGAGGCAAAGCTAGGCACACTGGGCTAATAGACTGGCGGACTGCACTCGCCACTCCAGACTGCTATGAGACGAGTCTTCTGTATGATATTAAGCCCTGGGTAATCCCTTCCCCCCCACAGCTGATAGTTAATTGTCTTCCATTTGCTGATGGTCTATTACAGCTTATGGGGCCGAGAGGAACTCGCTAGGAGATTTACAGCTACTGAGCACACCAGCGTTATCCCCCTCCCTGCCCCTCTCCCCACACCCTCCCAACCTTGTTTACCACGGGACCAGACAGACAGACGATTGCGTAAGCCCGAGCAAAACGGCATCAACAACAACAACAACAACAGCCAAAGCAACCACAGAAAAACAAGCAGGAGAGGAAGGGGAAAAAGCCCTGACTTTTGTGGCTTAATCAAAACCGTACTATTACAGACAGAAACACAACTACAATTCTGAACTAGAAGCTGGCGTTATTGCAGGCGCCGATCAGACGGCTAACTGTGTATTACCATGGTGTAATGCGTTTCTATAAGGGTAAACATGCCAAGAACCGAGCCTCATTTCATTACCAGTTTAGTCCTCAGTGGGCTGTGGATGAGATCTCTGGTGGTCTATTAGGAAACATGGAGCTATCGTACAACTGGCTCTGTTAGCTCTACATCTCTCTGCACCTCTGCATCTGTATCTCTCTCTCTCTCTCTCTCTCTCTCTCTCTCTCTGTCACTCTCTCTCTGTCTGCCTCTCTTTTCCCTCCACTATTTTTCTACTATCAGATTCCATTGTAACACTCAAGGGAAGGCTTGTTGTTGTCGGAGAATCTTGCCAATAATTAAAAGACCAAGGTGGCCATCGAGTTGTGGAGAGACACTCCTGAGGATATGTGTGGAGGAAGTCACACTTCACAGAGAGACAAGCTGCAGTGGAAGACCCTTCCCTTTCTAGCCTGCGGGGGGGGGGGGGACAGACAAAACTTGTGATGCGCTCACTGGAAAACAGGCTGCATAATGGATCAAGTCATGTGGATTGGACCCGCCGTCTCTGGAGAAATAAGGGAGCAATTTCTATTCCATATTTGATGGCGACGGAGGGCTGAAAATTCTATCCACAAATCCAAACAGAAACAAAGCCTCCGGGAGGTCAGCAGCAGCTTCCTGTAGGGTCTGCATAATGGGCTGCTTGAACAGACAGAGAGAGAGAGAGAGAGCGATCGGAGGGAGGGAGGAGGGAAGAGAGAGAGCGATGGAGGGAGGTAGAGAGAGAGAGAGAGATGGAGGGAGGTATGAGGGAAGAGAGAGAGCGGGAGAGAGGTAGAGAGAGAGAGAGGGAGAGAGGTAGAGAGAGTGGGAGAGAGAGAGAGAGAGCAGGAGAGAGGTAGAGAGAGAGGGAGAGAGTTAGAGAGAGAGAGAGATGTGTCTGGGAAAAGGTGTCTGTGATACCTTTTCTTGATCAATTTAACTGCTTTCCACATGTTTTGTTTAGATGTGGCCCCGACGCAGCGTGCTACGATGTTCGGCTCCTATGACAGACTGCGAGCCTCGCCCGGTAGACTGGCGGGCTGTCAGTGTGATTTATGAGCGCGTCACACTCTAACTTTTCTGCTGCTCGCCACTAGGCCCAAACCCACAGAAGCAGTTCATTAATCAGCAGACCCTGTGACTCGGTCCTGTCTCTCTCTATCGGCTCAAACTGGGCTTTTTTAGCTATTTAACGTCACGTCCTTCCATTTACATGTTTTAGAAGGAGGGAGAGAACCCCCCCCCCTCTCCCCCGGCGGTAGATAACAAGTGCCAGTCCTCAGTCCATCAAACACACACTCAGGCACGTACAGTACACATCCAGTAACACTGGGAGAACCACTAGCTGAAATTAGAGAACACTAGCTTTGGATTAGCTAGCTTGCTCTGTGGAATCCCAGAAACATGGGACGGTCTCCCCAAAACTAAGGCTGCTAACCTGGAAGACTGAACTGAGTGAGACAGCCTGCAGGACATCATCTAGACTTGTTCCCTGCTTGTCTTGCCTCCCACACGCAGGCCATTCCGGGTGTGAAATAAGATACCCACCTCTTTTGCTTGCTTTCCAGGGTGCTGCTGTTGTAAAAGCTGTAGGTGTAGCTGCTCCTGTTGTTTCTTATAAAACTCCTGCAGATGTTGCTGGGAGGGGAAGAAAGAGAGAGAGACGATGATTAAAAAAACATTCCAGGTGACCCAGGAGAATGTCCATATTGTCTTCTGGCTATGTAAATAGACATTGGCAAATGCTTCTTTTCTCTTGGTGTCATTGGTACGGCGTGTGACGTTTTGGACCGTTGAAAGCCTCGATTTACTAAGACAGAGTATATTGACCATATGGTATAATACTGTAGCAATGTGTTTGTAAGGTTCATGAGGAGTCTGTTCTCATACTAGAGCAGCAGCAAAAAGAGCATTTGCCAAGGTTCTGACATGTAATTCATTTTGTATTTTATTTTGGGAAAATGAGGTGCCACAACAACACCCACACATGTTGGTTACGAATAACACACAGTAGAAGTGCCATAAATAATCGTATTCATTTTCTAGCAGGGGACACACATACTGTAGTCTCGCTCTCCCGCCATGTCTTCTCCATATGGACTTTAAATGGCCTCGCACAGTACTGGAGGGGGCACAATTAATCATATTAACTAGAATACAGTTTTTGGTCTAATGTCTTGACAGGCACTGAAATGCAGCACACTCGAAGGACCCGGATTCATCACTCTAAAAGTAATGCGTTTAACACACATCACAACACAACATCCACTCTCTGCTGTCTATGCGACTCTCAGTGACTCCTGAAGAAAGAGTAGATACAGCAGGGTAAAATGTCTTCTAAAGAATATAAATTGCAATCAGTTTCTAGCCTGCCTGGGACATCTTCCTGAAACTGACAGCTTTTACCTTTCCCAAGGGCTCCCAGGAAATAGACCCGCGGAGGGATACAGGTAATTGGTTGTGACACGTGGTCAAAGTGGTCACTTCTCGTCTCTCTTTTCTAACTGTGTCAAGGGCGCAGGGGGCATGGATGTACTGTACCTTATGTGTGGTGGGTATACAGTGCTACACAGGCAGTGTGTGTGTGTGTGTGTTTGCGTGTGCGTGTGCGTGTGTGTGTGTGTGTGTGTGTGTGTGTGTGTGTGTGTGTGTGTGTGTGTGTGTGTGTGTGTGTGTGTGTGTGTGTGTGTGTGTGTGTGTGTGTGTGTGTGTGTGCTGTAACTCCCATTGACTTCTCATGGGACATCACATAGAGAAAATAACATTTGGGTTGGTATTATCATTCAATGACCAGCAGACATGATTCAAAGCATCGCAGATAGAATGTCCCTGGCCACTCTTTGGTTCAATGGATGCAGGCATTATGTGACCATCGCATGTAACTGTGCGTGTATGCCTGTGTGACTACGTGTGTGTGTCTAGGTGGATGCCTCTCGGTGTGTATGTGGTTGTGTGGGTGGGTGTGTTACTGTGCGTGTCTCTCTGTGTCTATCTACTAGGTGTTTGTGTATGTTAGGTACCTGCTGCAGCATCACAGCCTGCTGCTGTTGGAGCAGGGCCTGGAGCTGCTGAGGGGATAGGACCTGCTGCTGGAGGATCTGCTGCATCTGCTGGGGGGTGATCACCTGGGGACTCATCATGGCCACCGACACTGGCACCTGGAGGGAGGGTGGGTGGGTGAGAGAGAGAGAGAGAGAGAGAGAGAGAGAGAGAGAGAGAGAGAGAGAGAGAGAGGGAGAGAGAATGCGTCAGGGTCTGGCTGGCCTCAGAGCCCACTGGGAGCATGGTAATTGGGGACCAAAAGGTAGAGAAAGCATGTCTCCCGTCACCCTTGTGCTGAGCGACTCTGTGCTGAAGGATGGATGGGTGCTGTGCCTTTGTGTTTCCTTGCCTTATTTTTGACAGTCCGCCCGCTGGGAGAAGAGAGGGATTTAAATAGACGTATACCCTAATTAGCTGAACCCTTGAACCGCCTTAGGCATGCCTATCAGTGGCGGCCATTGTGAAACAGCAGGAAAATGCACAACTCCAAAGTTGATTAAAATAACACAGTTGAAGTGGACACTTGGTATGCACAATCAGCATTCCAGCACCCAGACAACCCTGAGGTTAGAGATCACTCAGAAAGAGCCTTGGAGAGACAGGGAGGGAGAGGATTCTTCGAGAAACTTGCTCTGAGAGAGTTGGTGCTAGTTGGTGCTGGAAGGACAATTCTGTTCGTGGAATTACCAGCTGCCGTTCTGCAGCGCATAGAAGTTTTTCTACTTCTTCACTCTCACGAAATGGCAGCCAGAGGCGCAATTCTTCCTCGACTGAAGTGTCATCTTGAAAAACCTATGTCATTTTTTAGGCGATAAGAATCATTCAATTACTAGCTGCTGTCAAAACTGCTCGAGAGAACTTCACCAAAACAAAACAAAGATATATATTTCTCAGCCAAAGTCTAATTTATTTTATGTGACCTTTATTTAACAAGGCAAGTCAGTTAAGAACAACTTATTTACAATGACGGAACAGTAGGTTAAATGCCTTGTTCAGGGGCAGAACCACAGATTTATACCTTATCGGCTCGGGGATTTGATCTAACAACCTTTTGGTTACTAGCCCAACGCTCGAACCACTCGGCTACCCTGCCGCCGCATGCAGTGCCTTGCGAAAGTATTCGGCCCCCTTGAACTTTGCGACCTTTTGCCACATTTCAGACTTCAAACATAAAGATATAAAACTGTAATTTTTTGTGAAGAATCAACAACAAGTGGGACACAATCATGAAGTGGAACGACATTTATTGGATATTTCAAACTTTTTTAACAAATCAAAAACTGAAAAATTGGGCAAATTGGGCGTGCAAAATTATTCAGCCCCTTTACTTTCAGTGCAGCAAACTCTCTCCAGAAGTTCAGTGAGGATCTCTGAATGATCCAATGTTGACCTAAATGACTAATGATGATAAATACAATCCACCTGTGTGTAATCAAGTCTCCGTATAAATGCACCTGCACTGTGATAGTCTCAGAGGTCCGTTAAAAGCGCAGAGAGCATCATGAAGAACAAGGAACACACCAGGCAGGTCCGAGAAACTGTTGTGAAGACGTTTAAAGCCGGATTTGGATACAAAAAGATTTCCCAAGCTTTAAACATCCCAAGGAGCACTGTGCAAGCGATAATATTGAAATGGAAGGAGTATCAGACCACTGCAAATCTACCAAGACCTGGCCGTCCCTCTAAACTTTCAGCTCATACAAGGAGAAGACTGATCAGAGATGCAGCCAAGAGGCCCATGATCACTCTGGATGAACTGCAGAGATCTACAGCTGAGGTGGGAGACTCTGTCCATAGGACAACAATTAGTCGTATATTGCACAAATCTGGCCTTTATGGAAGAGTGGCAAGAAGAAAGCCATTTCTTAAAGATATCCATAAAAAGTGTTGTTTAAAGTTTGCCACAAGCCACCTGGGAGACACACCAAACATGTGGAAGAAGGTGCTCTGGTCAGATGAAACCAAAATTGAACTTTTTGGCAACAATGCAAAACGTTATGTTTGGCGTAAAAGCAACACAGCTCATCAACCACAACACACCATCTCCACTGTCAAACATGATGGTGGCAGCATCATGGTTTGGGCCTGCTTTTCTTCAGCAGGGACAGGGAAGATGGTTAAAATTGATGGGAAGATGGATGGAGCCAAATACAGGACCATTCTGGAAGAAAACCTGATGGAGTCTGCAAAAGAACTGAGACTGGGACGGAGATTTGTCTTCGAACAAGACAATGATCCAAAACATAAAGCAAAATCTACAATGGAATGGTTCAAAAATAAACATATCCAGGTGTTAGAATGGCCAAGTCAAAGTCCAGACCTGAATCCAATCGAGAATCTGTGGAAAGAACTGAAAACTGCTGTTCACAAATGCTCTCCATCCAACCTCACTGAGCTCGAGCTGTTTTGCAAGGAGGCATGGGAAAAAAATGTAGTCTCTCGATGTGCAAAACTGATAGAGACATACCCCAAGCGACAGCTGTAATCACAACAAAAGGTGGCGCTACAAAGTATTAACTTAAGGGGGCTGAATAATTTTGTACGCCCAATTTTTCAGTTTTTGATTTGTTAAAAAAGTTTGACATATCCAATAAATGTCGTTCCACTTCATGAATGTGTTCCACTTGTTGTTGATTCTTCACAAAAAAATACAGTTTTATATCTTTATGTTTGAAGCCTGAAATGTGGCAAAAGGTCGCAAAGTTCAAGGGGGCCGAATACTTTCGCAAGGCACTGTATCACTTCTTGTTCAATTCTTCATGCCTGGTATTTAAACATATACATATATATATATATATATATATATATATATTACAATGATTGGAATGAAAACAAACGCTGGGATGAGTTTGTTTACTCTGCTATGCTGCCGAATAAAGGAATTTGAAACTTTCACTGACACCTGTTGGGGACACGGTTTAATCTGAAAGTGTTATTTTTGACTGCAAGGGCTTTAGGCATTTTCATATTCTATTACACAGGCTCCGATATGACACATCCAACCATTGCAGATGCAGAATAGTGTACCAAATAGTATCGTATGCTAAGATAAGGTGAATTAAATCTCTTGCAGGCGTCTTTATAGAATAGGACTATACTGAATATTACGGTATGTAGTTGTGGGCATTCCGTGGCCTTCGCTAATTGCGACATCGTTTAGCGCATAGTTGCTATGACAGTATACGATGACGGCGTGACAGTGAGGGCCAATAAGACCCTCCTGTCCCCCTAACGTCTAACGCTACTGTTTAATCAAGCTGCTTGATTACTTTCCATACATCTCTCCCTGTATCCCCCCCCCCTTCCCATCTCTCAGGCCTTGACACGTCTTTGTTTTGCTCTTCTCTCCTCTCCTCAGCCCAGGTTCCCCTCTTTGATTAGCAGAGACATTTGCATGGTCACTACACATTTTTCATTTTAGAAGTCATTATGCATTAGCGCTCCTGATCGCCCAGCTTGACTAATCCTGATGAACTGAAAATCACAGCTGAAGGTCAAACTCCATCCCCAGCCCCATCCTCCTCCACCCCACCCCACCCCACCCCACCGCACCGCCACATTCATATTCAAACAAATCCTAGCCTGCCACCATTGTTCATTAGGGTCTTAGAGAGAGTGTGTGTGTGTGTGTGTGTGTGTGTGTGGGCGGGCGCGAGTGTGTATATGTGAAGGCTGTTGTGTTATAGCAGGAGCCTCACTCTCTTCTGCACTTCGTTGAGGAGACACAAAAGAAAGTGGCCGAACAAAGCAACAAAAGTCACAAACGAAACATCTGCATGTGACTAAATGCGCCGTGCTTCCACCGTCAGTGTTATTAAACCTTAGGATACATCTGAGACGTGTAATTACACCGGGGGCCACCCCGTTGAATTGTGGGGGACAGGATGACAATGCTTTCATTTAAACCCATTAATTGGCTGCTTGAATGAGGATCCTGTGGTTAATGTGGTTGACAAATGGGGGAACCTGGTGTGAGTCTGGGTTTTGAAATGTAAACCTGTAAATAGTGAAAAGACACAACCACACAAGACCACATAATGAATCACTACACCACTAAACACCATGTAGTCTGTAAGCCCATGAACGCTGACAGGGAAAACAAGGGGACTCAAAAGCCAAAACAGGCAACAAATGAAGTCAAGGAAGTGGCTTTCCCGCATTCATTAGCTTTTTAGCTCGAGGGTGATGGATGATAATCATCTTCGTTTCATCGCTCTTCCCCAAACAAAAAGAGAGGCAGGCGAGGCGGAGGAGGGGAAGGCCCCGGCCCTTGGTCCATTGTTGAAGCCCCAACACAAAGCTAATTCCAGGGATTTAACTGAATGCTTTTCTGCTTGACGTATCAGAGCCTCCAAGATGAAAGACGATAGATAAGTAATTGCTCTCCTGGTTCTTATTCTTCACTGACAACCCGTACATTTAATTTTACACGAGTTCATTTACATTTTCGAGTATATGACATGATAATTGCCGGAATATAACACCTCCATTCCGCAGAATACCGCAACCCGGGCCGGTTGATTGACAAGAGCAGTGGATTGAAAGGAACACAGGCTGAATTGCTTCCCCTTGAAATGATTTTGCCACGAAGGGACAAAAGTAACGAGCATTTACAGGGACCGTCGCGTCATAAACACGGGCAGACAACGAACGGTCCTCTCGCGCACAGGATCAGACCACCACCATGACATCCAACAACGCTAGGCTAGCTAGCTAGCTCCTCTGTCATCCCAAAGGAACCACGCTACCAATCGACTATGACAACAACAACGAAAAACTTAACGGGATTCCTTAAATCATTCGAAAATGAGCTTCAGTTCAGGATGGTAACCGGGGGGGGGGGATTCCTTAAATCATTCGAAAATGAGCTACAGTTCAGGATGGTAACCGGGGGGGGGGGGGCGGTAATAACAGAAATGGATCTTTATAATCTGTTTACATGTGCAAATTGTTCCCAAATGGTCCTACTCCCAATCCTCAAAAATAACACATCATATCATTGGCATGTAGGTTAACAGGATACTAAACAAAACAACACACGGTATGGTATTCAAAGCAGACTCGGGCGCTCTCTGTTCGCTCACTATATGTTGATTTCCTTTGCCTTACGAAAGCAGAGGAAGGCATATAAGGAAAGACGACGACTATCAACTTGAACTTTGGAGGCCGTGTGGTTTGCTGCTTAGCTCCAAGGTCTGAGTGCAGAACAAAGGACCTTTAAATTGGATCCTGATGAGAAAACATTGGCTGCCCCTCACAAGAACAAGCACATCATTAAGGTGCTCTCTCTCGCTCGTCACACACCCGAGTCAAGAGAACGAACAAGCCTCTTCACAGCTGCAAAAAGGTCAACTTCTTCTCCGGAGAGAAGTGATCAGGCACCTCTAGACGCCAAGGCAGCAGTTGCGGTTTATTTCCGGTGAGAGGCCTCGTATTTTGTTTGATTTGACTGAGAATTGTGCGATTAAAAACACACCACCGCTCGGTGGTTCTCTGCATCGAACCAGACCAATGGGCAGATGAATGCACCTTCGGCGATTATACCCACTTGGGCTTATCTCTACGACAAATGGATTTATGATCAAATGACACTAAAGGCCGGAGTCGGAGATATCCCACTGTATCAGAGTTAAAACTTAAACAATTAAGTGGTAAAAAAAAGACGTGAATTTCTCTCAATTTCCCTAGAATTCACTTCCCTAGAATTCACGGTAATAAGTGGGGGAAGTTCCCGATTAGATGTGGGACTGAGGCATAAACAGGGCCGGAGATGGGATGGTGAATGGAGTGAATAACATAAGGGCCTCTTCAGCACTAGCTAAATGGTCTCAGAGCAGCCACAGATACTGTTTAGATAAATACAATGAGAAATGGAGGGGCATCAGGTGGTAATTACTTGAGCTGCTTGGCAGAAACAAGCTTCAGTGTTAATTAAGGTGTTAGACCCATTTTAGCCCAGAGAAGAGAGAGGGATAGAGAGAGGAAAGAGAGAGAGAAATGATGGAATTCCTCCAGTGTCCCCCTCTAATTCATCTCAATCCCGGGCTCCCCAGGGGCCAAGGGCCCCAAACTACAGACTCCCTCTGAGCTGCTGAACTTCTGACCCCTCCAGTCCCTTTTCAGCTGACACTGCTCATTTACTAAACAATTACTGCCAATGGTGGCCAGGCTCTTATTGATAGGGGGGTACTTCTAGGCCAGACCACCAAGGCTGCCTACCAGGCCTCCTTCCCTCCTTGCAAGCTTTGCTTACTTTTCAGAACTTCTCAGAGAAGTGGGCAAAGTGTAATACATAATGCAATTGCCCTTGCTCTTGCTCTTGCTCTTGCTCTTGCTCTTACACACACACACACACACACACACACACACACACACACACACACACACACACACACACACACACACACACACACACACACACACACACACACACACACACACACACACACACACACACACACACACACATACTTTGGATTAGGAGATCAATACTACAGAGTGTCAGGACCAGAGCTAAATAGACTAGCACAGTATGCGACATGCAATCTATCAAAACATAAAGACACCAATTGCATGAAGTCCTCTAATAAAATAGATGTGGGTTATGGTAGATGCAGTAGTCCTTCAAAACATATCTATCTCTGTGTAGATAACCCCGATTCCCTTTTCATTGATGAAGCTGAGGACATGTACTGTGTAACAGTACTATGTGCCAGCAGCATACCACCCTGCATACCCCTGCTGGCTTGCTTTTGAAGCTAAGCAGGGTTGGTCCTGGTTGGTCCCTGGATGGGGACCAGATGCTGCTGGAAGTGGTGTTGGAGGTCCAGTAGGAGGCACTCTTTCCTATGGTCTAAAAAATACTTTAACCCTGGTGTCCTGGCTAAATTCCCAATCTGGCTCTCAAACCATCATGGTCACATCATAATCCCCAGTTTACAATTGGCTCATTCATCCCCCTCCTCTCCCCTGTAACTATTCCCCAGGTTGTTGCTGTAAATGAGAATGTGTTCTCAGTCAACTGACCTGGATAAATAACGGAGAAATAAAAAATAAGGGAAACATATGTCACTACAATAATGTTTATAGTCTCTAGTGGAGAGGAGCAGACACACTGTATTATCACAATAGCTCTCCGTACAGTCTTTACCAGTTGATATTTCCTAGCAGGTATCTTGGTGTGTGCCGTAGTAGCTGGTACTTCTGGAGGGAACAGCCAGTCTGCCTGGTGATGTGCCAGGTACTACAGAGACCACTGGATCAACCGTTTCATCAAATGACACGAGTTAAATTTTCAAGTGCTTCAATGAGCTCAGTGAATTATAGTTCGTCACTTGGAAAGGCTTCCCAACACCTGGTCTGCTACTCGTGCCAGATCTGCGAGTTAGTATCCAATTAACACCCGGGCCAGAATAATCAGATTGCATGTGTAAGGGTCTGGTATAACTCGCTCATTGCTTCCATGCATCTTCTGTCAGAAGGTAAACGTGTTGCTGCTACATCAAAGGTCTGGGGACGTCGCACTTCCTTCATGTTTTCCTCCTCTGCCGCCGCTCGCCTTGGGGTTATATTTCAACTTATTTTGCATCACAATGATGAACCTCCTTTGTCCTCGCAATTTAGCAATCTTGTCCTGTAGGTGTGTGTAACTAACACAGATGGGGGGGGAATAAAATATTGTTTTCTTGTTACAAAAGCATGCAGTCGAGTAAAAAAGTGCTGACACTTTTTTCTCTCCTCCTCCTCCAAAAGTCAACAGAAGGTTTCGTCATGAATAATAACAAAATGTTAGTCTGCGGTGATCATTTTTTTCCTCTCCTACTTTGAGATCCTGCCACTGGCAGGGGGAATGCAGAGCAGATATTAATACAGGGAAATGTGGAATAGCATCCTCCATCCTTAGCCTACGTCCTCAGCCTATATGTCTGTAGCCTTTTCTCGAGAGTTCTGCGTTCCAGATGGGGGACTATAGTCAGATGGATGTTAAGGAAAGTGGCGTAGGGATATTTCACTGTGATGAGATGTATGGTGGCGACCTTTAAAGCAGTGACACCCACAGGATGGCCCAGTGGCCACAGTCTGATTGGGAGGCAGATCTGGAGTCACGGAGAAAGGCAAGAAGTAACATCATATTTATAATACAGCTCCTCTCATCCATAAAACCAACCAACAGCCAACCTGGAACAGTCAGTCATTTTACACAGTTCAGAGTTCAACCACTGTACACTGCATATTCACTCAAGGTGAATTTGGTGGCATGGTACTTGGTGTCATTACTGTTAAACTGCCTTAAAAACATGATATGGACTTGGGTCACGGCTCGGGTTTTTGGGATGGCTGGCGGTTAACCATTAGCTACTAGAGAGTCAGGGAAAGTCAACGAGGAGGGACCTGGGAGTCTGCGATGTCTTCTATGCTAATAGAGCTGAGGGGCAAATCCAATATTAACCTATGGCACGGATATTTTGTCTGGGTTGCATAATGTGAAGAGGCATGGAGGGTCTAGCTAGCTATTCCACCACGGGGTGTCTTTGACACACAGAGTGAAGACCTCCTTTGTTCATCTACAGCTCTGTGCGATCACCTCGTTAATGCCCTTCTTGCACCGCGCGCGCGTGTATGTGTGTGTGTGTGTGTGTGTGTGTGTGTGTGTGTGTGTGTGTGTGTGTGTGTGTGTGTGTGTGTGTGTGTGTGTGTGTGTGTGTGTGTGTGTGTGTGTGTGTGTGTGTGTGTGTGTGTGTGTGTTGGGCAACCCTCTCCAACTGTCTTCAGTGGTGGTCAGCGGATCACCCCCACCTTATTTTATGCTGTATACAACGCTGACATCAACGAGATATATCCTATCACCATGGCAGCCCCTCACTCACCGACACGTACGCGCTGATCCAGCCCAGATACAGCTGTTTACTCAATCCTTCCCCGAACACCCAACGTGCCTCCCACACGGCGCGGCGCCATCGTTATTCAACGCACACGCTATACATGTGTCAGCGTGCCAGGCTTTGCGGTGTACCCAGTGTGCTATATGCACATACATCCCAGGTGAATTGCTAAGGCAGCTCGGGCCTAGTCTACATCAAGGCAGGAGGGAATCATCCTCAGACAATGGAAAACAAACAAGGTAACAAGGGCCTCATTGAGACAATGGAAAACAAACAAGCCAACAAGGGCCTCATTGAGACAATGGAAAACAAACAAGCCAACAAGGGCCTCATTGAGACAATGGAAAACAAACAAGCCAACAAGGGCCTCATTGAGACAATGGAAAACAAACAAGCCAACAAGGGCCTCATTGAGACAATGGAAAACAAACAAGCCAACAAGGGCCTCATTGAGACAATGGAAAACAAACAAGCCAACAAGGGCCTCATTGAAACAATGGAAAACAAACAAGCCAACAAGGGCCTCATTGAGACAATGGAAAACAAACACGCCAACAAGGGCCTCATTGAGACAATGGAAAACAAACAAGCCAACAAGGGCCTCATTGAGACAATGGAAAACAAACAAGCCAACAAGGGCCTCATTGACGGCGTCTGACGACTTGAGATGTTGACTTGGTTCGGGAGAACAATTGTCAGATTGCAAAGGCCTCGGTAAATCCTCCCTTCCCTATTCGTCATCTTGCCCGTCTCTTTAATTGTATCCTAAATGTCAGTGTATAAAATGCGTTCGGGGAGATAATTATTGCCACAGTGAGAGGGAGAGTAGAGCAGTAGAAAAGAGACCAGAGGGTGTTGTGTGCCTTGGGAAATCCTTGTAAGCAGCATGGTGAAGGCGAGGGGATTTACTGGGAGAAATAGGTGTTTATTGAGCGCTCCCATGGGCTTACCGGGTAATGATAGACCTGTCACATTACGCAAATGTGGAAAAGCAGCTTGTGCCGCCACGTCAACACCGCGATGAACCTCCGGATAGAATTAGTCAGGCGAGAGCCTTTAGCCCGTGAATACAAGTAATTAAAATTGCAAGCTGATGCGTTTATATGCTTGTGTACTAAATAATCTACAGTGTATCGTCTTCCCTGCTCTTAAATACCGGAAAACGCTGGGATTTATCAGTGACTTAGACGCGTATAAGCAGTAAGCAGGCCTGTCACACTCATATTAATCCATTCCATGTTTCTAGCTGCTTTAATAAGACAAGGGGATCAATTTCTCTGATACCTGCAGAGGAACACATGCAGTTAGTTTTGCTAGTGACTCAATCAAGACAGGTACTATTGAAGCGTGGGAGTTCTGGAGCTTTTCCGGCCTTGTAATCCAGGTAAATAAAGATTGTTGGGTAAACTCAACTGGAATGATAGGCGATACCGTTCCATAAAAGTGTTCCATATGAGCATTTGACAGTGTCATTGCGAATCTCTTGGGCGGCGTGGGCCCTGAATAGTTACATCATTGAGTGAGTGTGCGTTTTAAATGATAAAATAGAAAATATGAACAATAGAAGAATAGAAAGTCAAAATGGTGGATTCAGAAATCAAATCATACAGCTAAGAGGGACCAAACCAAAGCGACCCAGTGACGTTGAGTTGACATACACCTGAACCTATGCTACTACCTCTCAACAAAGACCTTCCATCTGGACATTAAAACAAAGAGGTGAAGACATCGATAAAGGACGGATCAACAGATGGATTAACCAGAGTCACTACACGCTGCTCACACGGCCCCCCGATTCATATTGATTCATATCGCTAACATGAGGAGGATGGGAGTAAGCAAATGTAAATATTCAATATTTACCATTCTCTGCTGTTATTAGAGCCGGTGGATCAGTCATAGACCAGCTGTTAGTGCTATCACAGAGACTTACCCCCATCCGATACTATTCCCCACTCCTCACAAGTATTTCAGAAGTACAGCAATTTGCAGATCACTCACTGGGTTGTGAAACCCATTATTTTCTGCATGCAGTACACCCAACTGGAGAAACGCTATGGACCTAACAATAGTGCATAGAAATACAGAATAGAGCGCCTTTTGTATGATAAACAATGAATATCTTCAAACTGACAGTAATGCTAATTTATAGGCACGAAACACAAAAGAAAAATGATCCAT
>NC_088237.1:10221754-10249254 GCF_036934945.1 Oncorhynchus masou masou | reverse complement strand
TGCCTGATCCACAATACAGTGCCAAACAGAAAAGTACCGAGTGACTTGGGTTGGTTTGCCCCTGTAGTGTCAATCAGGCAGCCTGGGAAGACTAGATACATGGCTGATGGATGCAGCACAACAATTGGCAGCAGGAGGAAATGCTTCTCTGTCCTCGGAATCAATACTGACTGTTTTCTGTTGAACTGTAGAAAAACAAAGGCAAGAAAGTCCCTCAATACAACACAGGGGTCAGAAGTAAAGAGGAGGAGAACAGGACAGGGAATGAGCCGTTTTAATGGTGCTTCCGATATCGTCTCTGACAGCGCTGCGACTGGGAGTGTACAGCTCAACTCTATTCAAGCTTATTCGAGGTCAACTCTGGTCACAAGCGAGGATTGTACCTTTTCACGCACTCCGTATCCACACAGCTCCGCTTTCGGGAAGCAGCGCGGGAGTTTGTGAGGCCTTAAACTGACAGAAACGTCCTTGGTGTCGCCGAGGTCACCTTTCCCTTCCCGTCAGTATTTCTGAATATTCAGTCATTACTGGGGGAAAGCAGCCATCCATTGTCAGCATCGATTATAGACTCGGCCTAGCTCCACACACACACACACACACACACACACACAGATCTCTCCCCCTCTCTTCCCAGCCTGACTATACAAAGCAGGCATGTCAAAGAAAAGCCATCAAAAGACTCCGCCGAAGAGCCCGCGCGGCGCGCAGACAAAACATACAGAGCTGTCCGCCTATTTAACCTGGGTTGCTATGCACGGAAAATGACATCTCCTGTCTGTTAATGCACACACTGTATAAACAGAACAATGTCGCACATTCTTGAGACGGCTGTAAAGGGGGCCTTCGAAAGAGCTCTGGCTCTAACATAAATAACCAGGCACTCAGAACGGAATATTTGATGTTGATATCCATCGCCGAGGATAGAAGACAAGAAAAATAAACACACAGACACGCAGACAGGCACACAGACACACACACACACACACACACACACACACACACACACACACACACACACACACACACACACACGGCTCCACCGACTGTGGACTCAGGGATCCTTAGGAAAATAAGATTCAGCCCAAATGGATATGGTGTAATTGGTTTCAGATAGCCAGGTCAGGAGAAATGAATTCAGGCAACTATTATGCGAAACGGAGGGAGAAACAAGAATGTTTACACAGGCACTCCCCCCTGCTACATGAATAGGCGTGCAGAGAGGAGAGAGACAGTCTAAAGAAACATATGTCAGCCATACCCCCTCCCCCCACCCTCGGTCCACAGCCTGTGTTTAGACTTAATGCAGAGAGGTAATAAGGAACACATCACAATGCACCTTTGTGAGGGGGGCATTCCACCATCTTAAACAAGCATGAAATACATTAGCGGCTCGCCGTGACTGGCCACACCATTACAAATCTACAGATTGCTTATGGTGGCTGAGTGTTGGGTTAGGCCAGGGAGAAATAAGTCATCTGAAGGAATGCCACTCGTTCCAATGCGTATTCTAGTCACAGTATGAAATAAACCCTGAAATCAGAATTACGGTATATCAAAAGGAACCATGACATTGTGCTTGGATTGGGGATGTTGCTTCCTGAACTGCACAGGTGGTGGATGTTCTAGTCATTAAAGAGTGTAGGGTACTTATATGATGCTACTTCCTTAGTGTGTGTGTGTGTGTGTGTGTGTGTGTGTGTGTGTGTGTGTGTGTGTGTGTGTGTGTGTGTGTGTGTGTGTGTGTGTGTGTGTGTGTGTGTGTGTGTGTGTGTGTGTGTGTGTGTGCGTGTGTGTGTTAGCAGCAGGCCCCAGCCTCTGGGCAGAGCAGAGGGCTGCTGTTCAACAAGACTCTGTCATCCAGAACATCTCCAGGCCTGTTGACATGGCAGACTTGTCCGACTAGAGACCAGTCACTGGGCTTATCTCCACTTGCCCTCCCTTCACTGCTACCGGGAAACACAACACAACCCGCCCCGGAGAAAACAAAACAGAGGAGGAGAAACAAGACGAGTGCAACACTTTATCAAGCCAGGGGAGAGAGGGGAGTTGCATGCCATGGAAAACAAGGCACAAACAGTTTAAGCTGAACAAACAAACAGGGGTTGATTGGATTGTGGCCTGCTGGCGGTACGGCTGCAGGAGATAGCATAGGAGGGCCTGACACGACACAGCAAAAATATTGCCACCGCATTGCCGTTATGTAAGTGGATTCAGGATAGAACAGAGGCTTCCTTGGAGGGGCTGGCGGGATGAAGAGGGGGATAAAACATTCCACACAGTTCCCGAATGCAGAAGTGGATGGACTTTCATGAAAGCGAGCAAAGAGTGACCTGGGATCGTTGGAGCAATGGATTTGGAATCCCCTTGAAGTCGTTCACTGGATCAAACAGTAAAACACATGCATGAATGACATCTGCATACAAAGTGTGTTGTGTATTCCGTACCCCAAAATCGTCCAATTAGTCTGACGCAGGACCAAAGCCTCTGTCTGGTTGTATGCTGTATCTTTCTATCGATTCCCCTAAATGTAGTGACTTACTAGCAGGAGTAGCAAGATTCGTCTCCCTTTCATAAAAGGTCATGCAGAACAGTGATGCACCAGTGGCTTCAACAATACCTGGCAGTGGTTCCCTTATCACCCCCAGCTCCACAAAGCCCATCCCAACACAATACAGGGGGATTCGCCTGCACTCTGCTTGACTGGCTCCTCAGAAAATAAACCATTACTGGAAAATAACGGCACCTTTAGACGGGAGTTACAGAAACAAGGGTCGGAGGACACAGAAGCGTGGAGCGGAGAGCTCGACTAAGGCCCAACAAACAAGAGGTAAACAAGAGTCAGTGAGTCGGTGAATCCGCATCGGAGGGAGGGGAGAGAGAGTTCACACAGATAAATCATGCCATCATCTCATACTGGGAATAAATAGCTGTGGAATCAGAGGATAGTGTTTTTCTATGGTTGTTGATGATGTAGGGACAACGCATACACACACACACACACACACACACACACACACACACACACAGAGGGAGAGGATGTAGGAGTAATGAGCATTTTTGTATGACTCAATAAATCAACAGAGTCTGCAAAGGTGGAGGGAGCGGTGGAGGGAGCGAGGGAGAGAGGGAGCAGTCCATTGAGAATCTGCTTCAGCCACAGGACAGAGAGGAGAGCTAACCAGCAGAACAATGGGCTTCTGTGTGCTGCTCTGGTCTGCTCTGCTTCCTCCATCTAGTGCCACGACTCACTATCAACAGAGCTAGTCTCTCTCTCTCTATTTCCACGTCTGTTTCACACTCTCTCTTTCTACGTCTGTTTCTTCCTCTCCATCTCTATCTTCACCCCCCCCTCTCTCTTACTCAGTGATTCTCTCTCTAAGAATTCCTTTCATTTCACTCCCATCAATCTCACTATCAACTTCTTTCTTCTTTCTTTCTTCCCTTCTTTCTCTCTCCTTGTTTATTGATCCACAAATAATGGAAATGATTTCAGGGTGTGGTTATTTGCCTTCCCCTTGCATCTATTTGGCCGGTGCCTGTAGACAATTATGCTTCTCCAGCCCCAGACCCAGGGGCTAATAACGAAGGACAAATAGAATCATATGTGTAAACTTCTCCTTCTCATGAAAATGTATATTAACTTTCTGCCACTGTAAACAGAGCCGGCATAGCTCAGCCCTCCCCAGTGAATTGTAAGACGAACTCAGGCATTGCTACCCCAGGAAGCTGTGCACTTATAGGGGAAAGGGGGGTAGAAAATATGGAATCCTGCCCCATTGTGTAACCTCACACTTATTTTTCCAGCTCGGGAGAGAGACATAACATGGGTCTGCTCAGCCCATCAGCGGGGAGGAGGGGGAGAGATAGAGAGAGAGAGAGAGAGAGAGAGAGAGAGAGAGAGAGAGAGAGAGAGAGAGACAGAGAAGAGAGAGAGAAGAGAGAGAGAGAGACAGAAGAGAGAGAGAGAGAAGAGAGAGAGAAGAGAGAGAGAGAGAGAGAGAGAGTACTCCATTCGTTCTATCCGCCCTGGCGGAGAGAGAAACAGTGCCAGCAATAACACACCAAGCAGAGCGAGCCTGCCATCGTTCACTGCAAACACAAACATTCATACACATCCCACCTCCTGCAGATACTGTCATGGATATTCCGTGCAAACACAAGGAAATCTTGTCTATGGAGCGAGCATAATAGTTTACAGTTTGCCAGCAACCTGTGAGGTGAACTTATACGCCGCATAAAATACACCGCTGGGAGCGAGTTAGAAAAACACCTACAAAACACCTGACATCGTTCCGATGCATCTCTTCCCTGTTTCTTCCCTTATGAAATTCTATTTATCCCGCTTCTCGTCTGGTGGCTAAAGCCTTCACTTTCAACTGCAGTATATCACTGGCTTTTAGATAAGGTGACTCATGGGGCCATTCACAGCTCTTTTATCGGCTCGTCTTAGGGACGTCCTTTACAGCCGAAACAACCGAAAGCTACCGCAATCTGCTAGGAAAAAAGAGAAGAGACTGCCTTTCACTTACACCCGAGCGAGGTGCGTGGGGAGAGAGTGTATGTGTGAGTGTACGTGCTCGTGTGTGTGTGTGTGTGTGTGTGTGTGCATGCCTGTGTGTGTGTGTGTGTGTGTGTGTGTGTGTGTGTGTGTGTGTGTGTGTGTGTGTGTGTGTGTGTGTGTGTGTGTGTGTGTGTGTGTGTGTGTGTGTGTGTGTGTGTGTGTGTGTGTGTGTGAGTGAGTGAGTGAGTGAGTGAGTGAGTGTGTGTGTGTGTGTGTGTGTGTGTGTGTGCATGCCTGTGTGTGTGTGTTTGTGTGTGTGTATGTGTGTGCATGCCTGTGTGTGTGTGTGTGTGTGTGTGTGTGTGTGTGTGTGTGTGTGTGTGTGTGTGTGTGTGTGTGTGTGTGTGTGTGTGTGTGTGTGTGTGTGTGTGCCTGCACCCCACCCCTTCTTAACGGTTCAGGCACACACTTGATTCGCTTGAGTCCCCTTTCAAGTGATTATGATCCATCTCCCTTTTCACAGTTCCAGACGGCTGAACGTCACACAGTTGGAAGAATACCTACTATTAAACGTTGCATTAAAAGCATCTACAGTTCATTGAGAGCAGGGCCGACCAGTTGAAAAAGAAAAGCACTCTGGAAAACTGAGTTTGGAGGGCAATGGATTGTAGCTAAAAATGTATCTGTTTCTGAGAGCTAGGCGAAGGCAGAATGAAGTTGTTTTCCACCATCGGCGTTCTGTTGGTGTCTGTCTTTAGTTATCTAAGAGGTCGGAGGCTATGAGCTTTCTGACTACGGCACAGGAGAGCAGGGAACCTTTCAAAGGCATCGACAGGAGATCATGCATTTGTGCAGGACGTCAATACCAAAACACGTGCCTAAAATGATACGCACGCACGCACACGCACATACACACACACACACACAAAAGTGCACGCACAGGCATGCGGACACGCACACACACACTCCACTGCCAAAAACCTTGAGTCATAAAAGGACAGTAAACAAAATCCTATTGAAATGAATATAGGTAATATGAGAGTAAAGCTTCACCACATCCAACACATTATTACCATAGAGCCCATATCTGAATGTGTTATAAACAAACTATCCTTGAGCTTGTTTGTGTGTTTAATCTCAACCATTAACGCCCATCATTACCAAATCACATTGATGCACCACTAGTGCTTATCGACCACGAGGGACTTAACCAGGGATCACATACGGTCTATGATTGACAACGGCATCTTGCAAAGGTAGACTGAGGCCTTGTCTCTTCCCTTCCACAGCAATGGAGCTTCCAGATAACTGAGATAATCAGCTCCAGTGTGCTTTGCTGTAGCCAGTTGATCACACCCCCTCGGAGGCTCTCGTGCTGCAGATCAATAGAGTGGGTCTGGCCCTGGCTGGGGCTCAGGTTGGGTGGTAAGTGTTGCCTCCGGGGTCGATTAAATGCCACTCTGACCTTAGTTGTAAATGAAAACCTTAATGACTGCATGGCTAGCCCAATAGCCATTGGGCTGAGTGTGGTGCTAGGCTAGTACTGTGCATGGGCTGGAATAGAGAGCACACACGGCAGTTGTATTGGGCTAGGCTGTTTCTCATGTTTGTAGCCAATTAAATTGGCAGTGCAAGGAGGAATGAAGCAGTCCTGAACAAAGAACAAGGGAAAAAATTCATAACACTCCGCACGGATTCCCTCAGCACACCTTCACCTAGGTGACCAGAAAGTGGTTGTTTTCTGTCGATTACCTGGGTCCTGTGTTGTCATTAGCCTCTATGGGAAGAGCCTCTGGCCCATCCAAGATGCTAGGGTGATGGATCTCCGGGGCCCAATCTCAATGAACGCCCGGTTCCCCCAAAGATCACTGAAGTTAATGGCCACTACATCTAGCCGTGGAGGGCCAATGCATCTCCGTCAACTGTTTCCCTGCTTATGGAGTTAAGCTCCCAACACCACCTTCTCTTCACGTACCATCCCCAGCACTCTATCTCATCCAGTTGTCTTGTGAATATTCCAATTACTCCGTGTGTCTGACCTTTAAGTGAGCTGCGATAGATACAGTTATCTTCTCCTCTCTGACACACCGCGTCTATCAATCAGCGTCTTGCCTGCCTGCCTGCCTGCCTGCCTGCCTGCCTGCCTGCCTGCATGCAGTGGAGGGAGGCTGGGAAGTGGAGGAAGGCTGGGAGGGAGAGAGGAGGAAAGGAGCTAAGGCTCTGGCAGCGCTATCACCACACCGCTCTGACTACAGGAGAGTTGTGTACGGCTAAGGTGGGAAGTGAGATGAGCACAAGCCCCATAGATAAAGACGTACACACACACACGCCAATGAACACATCTGAAGGCATAGAAACAAGCAGTCACAGATGGTCACACACAAACACAAACACACACGAGCGCATACACACACACACACACACACACACACACACACACACACACACACACACACACACACACACACACACACACACACAGTGGTGGAAAAAACAACGTGAAATATATTTGTTTCAGACCACTACCTGGCTGACTATACCCTTGCTTCCATAAACAAAAGCCCTTTTCACCGGCATCCTATAACACGCTTATAAGAATAGCCTCCTAGCGTGAAAAAAGTCATACTTCTTTAGTTTCATTCTTTTCCTCCCCTTTCCAAAGGGTCTAATCTACATCTTTCATTGAATCAAGAATGGAAATTCCGAAGAAACGCTTCTTTTTCAATTTCATGCTGAAGTAGCTCAAGTTAGTGGATGTAATTTCTCCTAACAAGAAAATGTATCACTGTGTCGCTCACTTAGTGTGTCCATGTGAGAAGCGGGGGATTTTTTTTTGCATTTTCTATTTTTTTAAAGGCTTTGATAAATGTGCCAAAAGCATGATCACTCCCTCCACAGCACTCCACACAAGGCCGGCACAATTACACTGGTGATTTAAAAAAAACTTCTGACTTGAATCTACATCAAAAGGAAATGACAGATAATTTATAGCGAAGGAAGGAGCTACTGCATAGAAGTAGATCAAGCGGAAGGGGGGGGGTGATTTCATACTGTAAGAGTGTCAATCCTCAACATTGTTCAGATGATCCTACATTCTATATCATTGGTGTTACTGAACCTATAATGCAGTTAAAGTTCGTACAGGAAGTGATAAACATGCTGCTATGTTGAAGTCTGAAATTTAGGAAATCAACTGTGGAAATGTGGACGATAAAAACTTGTACCGAATAAGCAATATTTCTGCACTCTAACAACATTGACAGAAGCCCATACCCTGTTTGGGGTAAAATAAAATAAAAAATAAAAAAAATAACATTTGATGGTGATCATTTTCATAGGGAATTGGATGATGAAGTCCAAACAGGTGAAAGTGAATGCATAAAGCAACAATCCCACGCATGGCCAAGTCACTCAGCTAATGTATATTTATCATGTAAACCTCTGATAAATGCATATGCAGAAACAATCAAATCGCCCCATTTTCATTGGTGCCTCGTGCACAAAGACTCAAGCGTGAAACCCCATATCAGCTTAGTGTCAACTCGAGCTTGAAGCGCTGCTACGCATACCACAAAGCACGTTCTGCGTATGCTCATAGACTTCCCTGATCAGGCTGAAACAACGAAGCAGCTTCCCACTGCTATCACTGATCAATTCAACCCCAGTGAAGTTGTCCCAGTGCGGGTAAATAACCAGTGGCTATGGCCTTGATGAGGACTGGCGGGCTGCAGAGGATGGGGAACAGAGAGCAGCTTCATTTAGAGGGTCTGTCTGGTCTGCAAGGCTGGGGTCCTTTGCTGTTGGTCTTCTACTCTTACCTCCACATGCCCTCCCTTAAACCGGACAAGAGGAGACGGGAGAGACACCCAGAATGGCTGATGAAGTGATGAAGACATCCGAGCCAGAATGACAGGAGAGGAAATGGAACGGGGATGTCTGCAGCTAAGGCCTCTGGACCAATAAGGGGAGCTTCAAAGGAAAGCCCGCGAGTGAGAAAGGCAGATCGTAAAGCCAGAGCTAAGTGACATGTATGTCTGTTTGAAAAAGCCTCTTGTGTATTTGGTCGAGGTGAGGCCCGGGCTTATTTACTGGGTTTGTTAGAAAGGCCTGAAGAGGAGAAGAGCAGCCAGCTGAGAGAGGAAAAAGGCCCCTACTACATATGTATACATGGTTAGTCGGGAGGCTGTGGGTGGAGGATGAACATCTCTTCCCTGAGCAGGCTTCCAGCCACAGCTTTCAGGGGGGAACAGACCATTCACATATTCAGGAGGGAGATTCTGTTTATCACCTGATAGTGTTCGTGCATAAGAAGCAGAGACTGCTAGCTGACATCTGGTGTTTGGTCAATGGACAGCGGAAGCAGTTGGGGTTAAGAAAAGGACTAAGGACCGCGGACACTGGAGCTGCCTACTTCTAGTCATCCCATTTAATCAGATTTTAATATTTGTTCCAGGAGGGAAGGAAAAACAACAACTGCAAGGCAGGCGTTTTCGGACGCTGATTTGGGACTCTTCGTGACGAAAGCGGAGAGAAACTGTAATACCCGACATGCTTGTTAAATTCACAACGCTCCAAAGCTGCCTTCTAGCAAATCCTGCCTCTTGGTTGTCAGCTTAAGACGTGGGACATATGCATATGTGTTATTTTTAAGCTCTGTTAAATGGATAGCGGCGTCGCAGGCCATCAAACGTCTAAGCCACTTGCTTTGGGGAATCGCTTGCGTAAGGTAAGCAGCAACGCCTTCGTCTCTACGACTGCATCGTTAAGGACGTCCCCCCCCCAGCAAACTCTACATCATGAACCCAGGCATTATGTAAGCACCTTCAGTGACTGGCCCCTCACACCTCGCCGTATTAACGACCTGCTAGTCTATTGTTAGTCAATGACAGGGGAGTGGGCAACAAACAATGGCAGAATGCCCGTTTCAATACAATTATTGTTAAGGGGTGAAAAATCTGAGATGCATTCTTAGAGAGACGGAAAAAAAAGCCATCTGCAAATACATTATTGTTGGGCATTGAGCTGTAGCAATAGCCAGGGGCTTTACGCATCCAGGACTATGGATCGAGCACTATTTATTTCCCGGTCGTAGGGAGCGGAGCAGTGCGGTTTAGGAGGCATAAAAGGAAATGAGTTGTGAAGTGGCCATTGATCCTGACCTGCACTGGCTGGCTGGGTCTTATTTATAAAGAGAGGTTAACCCTGGCTCTAATCACTGGCTCTAACCCACAGCAGTCCTAACAGCACTCTAAGCACTATGGAGTGAGATGAATGCTGTGCTACTACTACATTGGATGTAGCCTACACTAACTCTCATCTTGCTAATGCTAAGTACCATAACATCCCATAATAATATGGCACCTTCAGAAATATAACGCTAACTATTTTCTGGACCTCATCAACCACATGTTCTCTGAGAGAGTGGCAGCTCGTCATGTGTGTGTGTGTGTGTGTGTGTGTGTGTGTGTGTGTGTGTGTGTGTGTGTGTGTGTGTGTGTGTGTGTGTGTGTGTGTGTGTGTGTGTGTGTGTGTGTGTGTGTGTGTGTGTGTGTGTGTGTGTGTGTGTGTGTGTGTGGGCAGCGATACCGTCGGTGACACGGTGGACACACTCTCCTGCCACCAGGCCCCCCCTCCTTCCCCTCCCCCTAGCCCGCTGTGTTCCACCTGTGGTGCATCTCAACCCACACAGCGCTCACACGCGCACCGCTCACACACACCACTCTCCTCACAATTGCACCCAGCTGCTCAAGCATAAAATGCTCATAAGTGTTTGTTTCCAGCAAATTTCTCTCCTCTCCCTATCTCTCTCTCTCTCTCTCTCTCTCTCTCTCTCTCTCTCCTCTCCCCCGCTCCGCCATCCCCATTCCTCTCTCTATCTTCCTCGTCTCTCTTTCAAAGCCTTGCAGCTTGACATTTCCGTGGGTCTCAGGAGACCCGGGGACGTGAAATGGAGTTACTGCGGGAGCCACACTGTAAATTCCACCAAGCCACATGTAACGTGTCTTAAACACAGATGGACACTCCGGGTTTAAAGCAGGAAAAAAAAGAAAGAAGAAGAAGAAGTGAGGGGTGACTAGAAAGATAAGGGATTAATGCTCCTGTTTTGTCCGGGGAGCAAACAGCAACGTCCTGTCTGTCATTCACATCCTGTATCTAGAGTGTCATCGACATAGAGGGGAGACGGACGAACCTATATGTCAGGCTGTATGTGCAGTACTTAAGAGACCGTCTGGGAGATAGTAGTGAAATGTTAGAAATGAAATGTATGGCTATACCCACCATAAATAAGTGGGGCATGGAGCAGGGAGGCAGGGGCCCTCCTTCGACTGTGGAAACTGTGATAGAGAGAAAAAAAAAAAGAAATACGCAAGACACAAACTGTGGGTCCCTGTCAACTTTCCACCTTTCAAACCGACACTCTTATCTCCATTTAGAACGATGACTACACATCTCTTTCAAACTGTTCATATTTCAAGACGAAAGCCTTTATCATAACCTGACTGAAAGCATAGTGTGGTCTATAGTAGGCTGATGGTGAGGTGTGTTAATTACACACTCGAGTCGGGCCAGTCTTGGCCTGTAAAGATAAACCTTCTGAGGTTCTTTGTGTAAGAGTGCAAATGAGAGTCACCTCCCTCACCGGGCTCTAGAGGGGAGAGAACCAGGGTGATTAGGCCTTTCAATTACGCTCAAGGGCAATGCCCAGATTTGCATCTGAGGGGGGGATTCTTCTTTTTGTTTGTCCTGACGAGCTGGGATGGAGCAGATATATACAGCATCCAGCATCACATCACAGTGACTTTTTAATGTATCACTGCCACCTCCACCTCCACCATTTTCCCTATAGGCAAAGACCCAGAATATGGATTGTGAGGAAAGCAGAAGCCCTGGCAAGCTGTTGTGTACAAGCGTCTTGAGCCTGCATGCTTCTGAATGACAGTAATTAAAACTCCCACACACACACACACACACACACACAAAAACACACACACACACACACACACGCACACGCACACGCACACACACACACACACACACACACACACACACACACACACACACACACACACACACACACACACACACACACACACACACACACACACACACACACACACAGAGGGAGAGAGGTCTGTTAGGTGTTGATGGGGAGCTTTCTGTCATTAGTATTGTGGCAGGGGATGGAGAGTGTTTACTTGTGAAAACCAACAAGCCGAGGCCAGACACACTAAGTGGCTGTTTAAACTCCGTTCTCGGTAAGGAACATGCTGATGTTCTCATAATGTATATAACACATACACATGTTCACAAACACAGTGGCACTGGAACAGCAGACAGAACCGCAGATGTGAAAAGACACTTTGTGTTGGTTTGTGTTACGGGGAGAGAATTGTTCTTTACAATTGGCCAAATAAACATATGGGAACTTTAAATAGCTCAAACAAGAGTGATTTATCTCAATAAAGCCATTCAATCCATTGAGAAAGGTTGGAATCCTTCCCTTTGCAGAGCATCAGGTACTGGTGACAGATAAACTGGTATGGGACTGCCAGGGGACTAAAGCTGAGATGAATGGATCTGGCCTCCGTACATAACAGGACAGTTCATCTGAATAAAATAAATATTTAGTCATCCATTCTCCTGATAAGGGCCATATAGATTATAGGCCACTGCAATCAACTAAACGCTCTGTTAAAGAACATTATGGTATGGATCCAGCAGATCAATGCAGAGCATCATGTATACTCATTTTGATCACATATTAATACATTTGTACGACCGCAGCCTTATAGATTGATTTAATTAAAAGGGAAAAAAACATGAGAGCATTTCTGAGTGCTTTTATCATCATGGTTTTGCATAGTAATTAGGCTGTATGCAACATTTATGACTATGTGGCTACCTGGGCCTAACTGGCAAATTGCAATCAGATACACGGGACATCTAATCTACAATCTAAAATCAAATTAGGCCTATTTAGGGGAGACCTTGGGAGTATGGTGATGAGAGGATGACATAATGTGTGCTTGAAATTCAATTGTGACATGGACATATTTATTATTCAGGAAGAGGCCTACTTCGTGGCAATGACTTTGACCTTTGCGATCCACCTGTTTAGTGAAATGCTTCTGAATCACTTCATATTAATGCAAACGTAAGCATGGAAATCATCTGAAGGCTATCTTGTTTTTTGATCGGGGAAGAATTTTTGTAATTAAAAAAAAATAATGTACACATGTAAATCCCTATTTTTTTTCTCTCCCCTTCGTTTGGCCAAAAAGTTCAAAAGCTCTCGTGTTACATGCTGATTTGCGTCCTTCAAGGAAATCAACAGAAAAAAAGAGGAAACGCTAAAATGGCATCTTTCTAATTATCGCTGTAGGTGGTGTGTTGCGATGACTGTGGAACAGCAGAACCCAAAGGGACAGTGGAGAATGAATCAGTGCTTATTAACCATCCTCTCTAGCATCATGATGAGAGAGGGGAGATTCTATCAGCTCCCTTTATGCCCACTGGAACACTCAATGTCATTCCAAATACTGTATGTCAGAAAATTAAACCCAGGCTCTCTTCAAAGTGCTGGAATACACTTAGATAAGCATTTGCATGTACATACAGTATAGTACAATCCATGCTGTAAGTAGGGATAAAAATCAGCACATGCCTAAATCACGTTAAAACACGCATACGCACACGCGCGCACACACACACGCACGCACACACACACACACACACACACACACACACACACACACACACACACACACACACACACACACACACACACACACACACACACACACACACACACACACACACACACACACACACACACCCCTCTATACCAATCCACTAACCTCTCATAAACAACTGTAAGCTTATGCTAACCAATGCTAACCAAGGTAGAGGTATCCTCTCCATACAGACAGACCAGACCAGAGGGAGAGTGATGTGAGCCCAGAGCCCAGAACAGGAAGTGTGTGAAGTTAACAGCACAGGGACTCTGTTTAAAAAGCCTCAGGAGACCTGTTAGCTGGACCACTCATTTCAATGTGTCTGTCTCTCCACAGAAATAAAGCTGCTCTTTACAGGAGAAAACTGTCACATCGCTCCACATTTCCCCTTCACAATGTGTCCATCTCAACGACTTAACTAGATACTTTATGCTTACGTTGCTCTTTCCCGCCGTGGCTCTCTTTTATGGCTTCGACTTCCTTTGTCAGAAAAATGAGTTTCTGACTAAAGTTAGAAGATCTGTTCTCGTTGCCTTAGGTGTGCGTTTTAGATTTAAGCAATTTTAAGTGTTTGAAGGAAAATGTGAAATAATAACATAATACATCATTACAATATAATAATCACATATTTAAAATATATATAATAGTAAGCATGTAAAATGGCAGTGAAATAAAAAATAAAAAATAGATGACTATTGTTTCTACTATTTTGACTCATTTGTAGTAAATGTGTCCCAGCATCTCTACTCCACCACACTCCCGAGACTAGTGAATGGGAGCAGAGAGATCTACAGCCCTGTGCACACGGGGCCCTATAGCACGATATAGGCCTATGGTGAGATATACGGTCAGTATCTATCTGCAGTCCTCCACAGTAGGACAGGTTAAAACATAAAAGAATAATGAGAGAAGGAGAGAACTGACCCCAATCAGCCGTCTGCAGGGAGAGAGACAGGCAGTGTGATGATGAATAGGGGGTGAGGCGATGGTGTCGTGATGCTGTTGTAATCACCAGCTGGAGCATCGGGGGTGGTGCAGGGCTGGGGCAGGGGGTTAGGCGGGGTATTGGAGGGCCGGGGGAGGACTGCAGGACATGCTTCATTCTGCTACACTGGCTGCACCCCCCCCCCCCCCCCACCCCCCGCACACCCCCACCCATCCCACACACACACACACGCACACGCACACGCACACACACACACATCGGCACGACTTAACCACAGGGCTTCAGCTGCCTCTACCAGCATGTGTGTACACACACACTAACACGGACACACACGGACGCAAACTTACACGTAAAAATATAGAAACATCCTCAAAGCAAAAAAAAAAAAAACACAGTTACAAGTAGACAACACACACAAACACACACTCGCAGGGTTCCATACACAGAAGCAACACGCATTGTTCCAAACCCGCGGCGAGGGGCCCCCAAAGCACAGCCCGACCTCTATCGCTGCTCTTTTGGCAAACTGTCAAAGCCATCATTCTCCATGAAAAGACACGAGCACTTGACTCCTCTCCCCAACAGCGCCTGACTCTCACAGCTCCCACACAACAGCCCCAGTCACATTTAAACATCCCACGGAAATCAATCAAATCAACACCATCAACAGAATTTTTTTTATAAAAACACACTAAACAATTACACACGCAAAAAAAAAAAATGTATGAATTCTTTGTTAATTCCACAGGCCAAGATGAGAGACAAACAGTCAGAACAGAGAGCATGCAGAAGTGTGTCCCTGTCAAAGGTTTGCCTCCCGGGGCTGTGGCAGAGTAGAGTGGACGGCTATAGGACCGAGTTAGGAGGCCCTCTGGTGGTTACAGCTGAGCCACGGCTCTCAAACCCACACACAGGGCGCACACACACAAACGGCAGCGCCAGCCGGCTTTGTATGCCGCTCCCTCTCTCACACACACACGCGCGCTCTCACATGGCCTCAGCCGAAGTGTGCTCTCAACACAGCACACACACACACAAATATCAATAAAAACACACTAAAACACCAGCAACAACGACACAACCTCTTAGACGAGTAGTCCTCAACAGCAACATGTCAAAATCAAACACATAAATGCCCAACCACACAATAAATAACTATCAATAAAAACAATCATAAACACGCCAACAAAAAAAAACAAAAAATCCATAAAATAAAAAAAAACACAACCTTATTTCTATACTAAACGAACAGTGTCATCTCCAGAAAAGAGTGCCCGCCCTATCAGTACGAGCCCTGTGCTAGCAGTTAGAGCATGGTGACGTGCAGGAGAAACACAACTTACCTGCTGTTGTTGGAGATGCAGCAGCCCGACTGTGCTTACTTCGCTGCTCGTGTCACCGCTTGATCTTCCATCTCTACTGCCAGCATCTAATTGGCTGCATAGGCTGCTCAGGCTGCTCATTCCATTTTGACTCATTGAACTGTTGCTTATTGTCTCTGTGGCCGACTCCTGCATCATGACTTAAAACCTAGAAGTGATTAAGAGGCACCAGTTAAGGCTCTTGTTACAACCCTTTTCTTCTCTTTTCATTTTTTCCCCTCTTCCCCCCCCCTTTTTTTTTAAAGCTTCCATTATTACCTCTGCAAATGAAAGCATTTAAGAGGGGGAGGGGGTGACGCAGGAGGAATTATGCATTCATTGTGTAAATGAAGCAATACAAAGAGATGCACATCGGTCGAGTCTAAACGTGGTAAGTGTTTTAATAACTAGAATTTAGGCACAAATAGGGCCTCTGCTGCACTATGCCCATGTTGGGAATATGTGTGTATAGGACACATTTATGATTGTATATTTAAAAAAAAAATACAGAAATACTTTTTCTAACGGACGTAAAAAAATATATAGTCAGACACACACATGCCCACACACGTACACTTATTTTATTTTTTATGATCACTCACTCCTTGATATACCCTCACCCTGTCTAGGCACACACAGACCCTCCTAAACTATTCCCCGTCTTGATTCTGTCAGGATTTTAGTGCGAGTCTCGCATGAACAAAGTTGCCTAATGACGCACAGCTAATCATGCAAAATTAAAATGTGGTAGAGGAGCTGGGAGGGGAGGAGGAGGTGGGAGGGGAGGTCCAAATCACATGGTATCACCCGGTGATAAATGATATAATAGGCTTCTTCTCCCTTAGCTGTGTCTAAATAAAATGTGCCTCCGAGGCTTCCATAGAGAAAAAGCTCATATGTCACATATTGGCTCAATGTTTTTTCTCTTTCCTTTGTAATCAAACCTCAAATATTCATTTATTTTGGTGACATTTAAAACATATACTGCTGTTCTCCACGGGACACAATTAAACTGGTCCATGGGCAAATAAATGTAAGATATTGAACTAATTTCACTAGCATCTATTAGATATGAAAAGCTGAGACGAAGGAGAGCAAATAAGCAAAAAAAAAACAGGAATATCACTAATGATTGTGCTAAAAACAGCATAAATTATGCATAATTTATGCCTCCTCTCCTGTAATCCATTTTTAAAAAATTAAAAAATCCCTGCATAAATGCTCTGTACCTTGGTTGGAGCAATGAGGAGTCCTGCCCAGGATCAGTGGAAATCCTCACAATAAATAAAACAAGTCGAATCACAGTGACTGACCCAACACAACACACTGTTCGAGGTGTGTTCTGCATCTCTAATACCACTCTGATGGGGCTTCTCTATTTGACAGCCTCTCCATAATTAGCATATTCATTAAGGTAGTACCTAATAATTCAAATGTATCATTTTTGGGGATTCATATTTCAGTTTCCCTTCAATAAAATATCATGGCTATACCATTAATATAGTCTGTATGCAATAATGATATTTCAAATCGTTATATATGGTTATTCATTTCAAATAATATAGCCCTTCTTATATCTGTGGTGGTACAGTACAGCCCTCCTCCCTTCTTAAATTAAATACACCAATTGTGTCACATGCATAGGCTGAGCAACTAATACTACGTTTTGATTCAAAGCATCCTGTAGCATGACTGATTTTGAACTGATAGATAATGCTGGTAATGAAATGCTAAATACACTCACTCACTCACTCACTCACTCACATATATACATGCATGCCCGTGCACAAACGCACGTGCTCATGCACAGTGCACACGCATACACAGACACAAACATGCACAAGCACACACACAAACAAACAAACAAACAAACAAACAAACACACACACACACACACGAACATACACACACACACTACACATTGACCTTAGTAGGGATACTCTAACAGCCCCTAATGTTTCCTCATTAACTAACATGTCTCCCTCATCATCATGCAGCAAACACACAACACCGGTCATCTCTATATCTGGTAGGGATACAGATTTCCTCTGTTATCCTGTCAATAACGGGACACATACAGGTTCAAATGCCCCCAAACTGACTACTGAGGAGGCACGGTGGGGTGTCATTTCAGATTTGCCCATAGACTGTATGCCACTCGCTTTCTTGAGTCAAAACACAGATCCCATCTCCATGTATGATACAATGAGCTCCAAAAGAATTGGGACAGTGAATTTTGTTGCTGTTTTGGCTCTGTACTCCCAGCACTTTGGATTTGAAATGTACAATGACTATGAGGTTAAAGTGCAGACTGTCAGATTTAATTTGAGGGTATTTTTATCCATATCGGGTGAACTGTTTAGAAATTACAGCACTTTTTGTACATAGTCCCCCAATTTTAGGGAAGCAAAAGCAAATTCACTTATATGTGTATTAAAGTAGTCGAAAGTTGGTCCCATATTCCTTGAATACATCAAGCATGTGGGATGCATTTGTTGTTTGTTTTGGTTGTGTTTCAGATTCTTTTGTGCCCAAATAGAAATGAATGGTCAATCATGTATTGTGCCATTTTGGAGTCACTTTTATTGTTAATAAGAATAGAATATGTTTCTAAACACATCTACATTCATGTGGATGCTACCATGGTTACGGATAGTCCTGAATGAATCGTGAATAATGATGAGAGATGAGCATGTCTTGGGGGTATGATATTTGTGTGTCACTGTATCATTTCAAATTCAAAGTACTTGAGTACAGAGCCACACAAAACATTATGTGTCACTGGTCCCAATACCTTTGGAGCTCACTGTATATGAAACAGCATCACTCTCGTCTTCAAGAGCCTGATAATAATATTTCAGACACCAAACGTGACCACCAACTCTGACGCCAATTTGTTATCGATTCACAATTCGGGTAACAAAACAGATTCTGCTTCTAACATAACCGCATTATCACATCAGTAAATGCCATTAGAATGACTGGGCCAGGCTGTGTAACTGTGTGATGAGGGGCAGACCCAGCCACAAAGCCAGCTAACAGCAGACAGTCTTTAAAGGATGTCCAGGGTGCAGGATAAACAGGATACAGGCAGAACAAACAGGAGCAGGAGTTACACAGAGCAGGGTGACAGCTGCTCCGGCCACAGTAAATAAGCAGTGAACAAGACGTGCTTATGAACAAACACTCCCTGTTAAAACAGGGCAGAGCTACATTAGTGGTGAGAGAGAGACAGAGGGAGGGAGAGAAGGAGGGGGGGGGGGGGACAGTGAGAGACAGAAAATGAGAGAGCTTGAGAGGGGGGGGGGAGAAGAAGAGAGCATGATTAATAAAGAGAGAGAGAAAGAGATGGAGACTGAGAGAGAGAAAAAGAGAGAGAGATTTGAAACAGCATGTTTGTACATCGTTACAACACTGTATATATACATTATGTGACATCTATATTCTTTTGGAACTTCTGTGAGTGTAATGTTTACTGTTAATTTTTATTGTTTATTTCACGTTTGTATATTATCTACTTCACTTGCTTTGGCAATGTTAACATGTTTCCCATGCCAATAAAGCCCCTTGAATTGAATTGAGAGAGAGAGAAAGAGAGAGAGAGAGAGAGAGAGAGAGAGAGAGAGAGAGAGAGAGAGAGAGAGAGAGAGAGAGAGAGGGGGAGAAGGACATAGTGAGAGGGTAAGATTGGCATAATGTGTGACACCCAAACCAGTGATGAATCTCAGCCCAAGAAACACAAAGCAGCAGCCGAGATCAGGCGACTAATAAGTATTCAAATTAGGCATACATTTTACATGCCCAATGTTTAAAATATTCAGAGAAACACCGCCTGATTGCCTTTACTAGGGTTTTATGAACATTCTAATGGAGATTTTTTGGGGGAAGGGCGATGGATGCGAGGAAAACTTGAAGATATATGAGGGAAAAATAAGGATATTTTAATGACATTTAATACAATGAGAAGCGTTACCTAACTCAACTTAAAATTGGGGATTTTTAAATTAAACCAATTAGATGTTTATTAACCCACAAGACAGGTTCAATTTACTATATGTAATTTACTTGAAAATTATTAGTACATTTAAAAAAAAAATACAGATTTGGAATGAGAAATTTGGTTACGAGAAAGAAACCTCTCTCACCTATCAAATGTTGCTTAAACGAGAAACAAGGGAGAATCATATTGTCATTTAAATCAAGGAAATGCAAAATATGAATACAATATCCATCTTAATCATGACAACGGTACAGTTTCTCCCTCAACAAAAACCGGTGCGTGTGTCTAACCGATGATAATGATAATGCAGATATATGCTAATCATATTCCGAGAGATCAGATGGTGCTTTAACCTTAATGACAGCGGTGAGACAAATTAATTAGCCATCTAAAGGCAGCATTCAAATCTGCCAATTAGAATGTCAATTAGATCCACCCTGGCTGTAGACCACAGAGAGAGGATCTGACTATAGCGGTGACTGGGTGACTGGCAGAGTGTCAGGGCTCACTGTACACATTGAGAAAGATGGATAGTGACAACGCATGGCACCAGAGGGTAAGTGTGTATTGGTGTGTGTGTGTGTGCGTGCGTGCATTGGGCATACATGTGTGTATGTCCATCGCTGGTCTTCCCCCATGTTCTTCACCCCTCGCGGGTACCAACCAGTCCGCCCTGGGATCAGATTGTCCTAGAAACAACTGGGCCGGAAGCATCCAGCCCTCCACCCTTAGTAACAATATTTACTGGACTAGCGCTATCCAGAGTCCATGGGCTATGGAGGAGTTGAACAGTGCATGAGTGAGTGAATAAGGCTCAGCAATGTCTGCCTCGTCGGTGTGTTTGACATCCCTTAAATTGGTAGTGTCCTGCATTTTAACATACCAGCTATTTGACGCCATTTTCTCAAGCCATAATCTTCCAATGAGGAGTGCCAGACCACATATTATATGAATCATTTACACAGACACAGACTGTTATTGCCAGCGTAATTTACTGGTAATACTATAGGTGTACAGCTAGGAAGGGAAAATAATAGTCATACAAAGTGTTTAAGGGGAGGTAGTGAGAGAAAACGGAATTTTATCTGTCTGCGGTCAAAGATCACGGATGACTTCAACGTCCCTATTACGGGGTCTGATAGAATGAGAATCATTTCAGATGCAGTGCGGGAGGCACATTATTATTTGCGAATGTTTAAAGTAACTTCTCTTTGTGTCTAATTCCCACTGTAACGGTACCTTGCTTTGCTATTCCTCTCCGGCTGAGTAAATGTTTGCTCATGAATCTTACGCCGTGCAAATCTGTCTTTTCCATCAGGTGAAGAATCCCAGACAGAATCCTGACAACGCATTCAGGGCTGAGATTGTGAATTTGTAGTGAGACTACTGATGTAGGAGGGCAGAGACAATTCACACACGCACACACGCACACACACACACACACACACACACACACACACACAAAATTTCTCAAACAGCCCCTAATGTTTCCTCATTAACTAACATGTCTCCCTCTTCATCATGTATCAAACACACAACACTGGCCATCTATCTAGATGTACTGTGTTATACTGACCCCTATTTGACACATAAAGGTCTCTATCTGCCCCAAAATTGAACTGCGGTGGCAGGGCGTCACATATGCTGCATGTTCAGCTATATAGTGCACTGCTTCGTAGTGGACTTTGTAGTGCACTATAGGGAAAAGGGTGTCATTTAAGATTTGCCCAGGATTCAAATAGCCTGTGAGAGTGTTCAGGATTCTACTCTGCAGTGTCTTTCTGCAGTCAGGAACACGGATCCATTCTCCCTGTGCCTGCATGATACTGTATATGAAACTCCAGCCTGAAGAAGCGTGATGACTATTTCAGAAACCAGACGTGACCACTAAATCTGTGATCCAAGAAGTCTATTCATTATCACTTCACAGTTCAGGTAGTTGGAATTCTTACGTTCACTGGAAAAATAATACAAAAATTACATTTCACCGTCTGTTGGCTCCTTCAGTTCAGATCAAGTCAAGATATGGATACCACTTAAAATAATCACAAATTCTGTGCTCCAGTGAAATTAATTAATCATTGCCATAAGTTACAACACATTCAAAATAAAGAAGTGCCGGGCCCTGGCTATGCTCAAATATTTAACACTTAAGATTGCTTAATAAATCAAAATGCCAGATATCACTGGCTCTGAGCTGGTACTTACAACATGATAACTCCAACCCTGAGTTGAAATAACAATCTAAACAAAGAAATAAAACAAGTTTTATTTCATTTGAACGTTTACCACTCAGCTCGTTGCTTACATAAAACCCTTAAATATGACATAGATGCTTGTTTGTACCCCAGCCGACTTGAGGTGTACAAAAGCGTAAATGGGATATATTATTATTATTATTATTATTAAATATGACATAGATGCTTGTTTGTACTTGAGGTGTAATACGCAAGCGAAGCTCTCGCTCCTCGCAGCCCAAGGAAGTCACTGTAGTTTATTGCTACCTCTGCCGGAGCCCGAAGGAGTGAGACACGATCAGGGAGAGAACAGCCACTGGTAAAGTTCTGTTCAACACAGCTACACTAGTGGAGATTAAGTACAGCCAAGCCAGAGCAGACCTTGCCGCTTCCCGAAAGCAAAAGCTTCCTTTTTTGGCACTGAAGGGACACCATAAAAGAGCATTAAAGACTATTTCTAAAAACCTGTGTGTAATGGTAAGGGTTTCTCTTTCAGATAAAGGGATTTCAAAGTGACTCACAACGGAATGAGAAGATGAGATTGCTTTAGGGGAAGAAATCATATTTACAAACCCAGGGGTTGGAAAAATGAAAAAGGGATGGATATGAAGGAATAATAGACTTATCTTTTTTAGGATGAACATTATTCTCTGAAGCGGTATCACACGTCATTATCGGCAGCACAATGAGACCATGCTCAGAAAACCTCAGTCATATTTCAATTCATCATTTTAGCTGACAAGAAACAGTCGTTCCCAGTCATTCTGTGGAGAGATTGTTCAGAACTTAATTCTGTTCTGTTTACATTAAGAAGACGAGACAGAAAGAGGGGGAGAGTACGCAAGTGTGTGTAAGTGTCTGGGAGCGTGTGTGTGTGTGTGTGTATTCTGCCAACGTAACCAAGGATGTCTGCACTGTACTAAATGTCCTAAAGTACATTTAAATAATTCATATTACACAGTGTCTTACTCTACAGTTTCATTCTCCATTAAGACAGTGTGCTTAAATATACAAAACAATGGCTAACGATTCCAGTTAATTATCCAAATGGTTAGAAATAACCTTAAATATGAAAATAAATATAAATCAATGATAATAAATAAAAAGTTTTTTTTTTTAAGTAAATAAATATTCAACTTGTCTGTGTATGGAGAGTGTCTTCTCTCTCTATCTGCCTCTGGGTCTGTAATACAGAGTAGCAGAGCATTGCCGGGAGGAGGAGAATCTAAGTCCTTATGTGTGGTTAGTGAGTACGTTCTCCTCTTAAGCTCTTCCCATATCATTTACATTTTACCCATCAAGCACCTCCTTCTGCGAGGAGGAGGAGGAGGAGGAGGAGGAGGAGGTGGCACCAAAGTGGGCGACCACAAGCAGACAGTGACGAAAGCTCATCAAGCTAGGCCCTCTTTTGCATTTTGGGAAATTCCCATTAATTAACTTAGCCCACCTAATCACGAGTAATTGACCTATAAAAGAGAAGGCCCCATTGTCTGCTCCAATCATATCTACAGAGAGGACGCAGCAGCGTTGTGAAGCAAGAACTTTCACCTGTGGCTGGAAACCTGTACGTCCATCTATCTACCAGGGACTATTTACCCAACTCCTCCGACGCATATTTCATCTCTCATTGCATTGTTCTGATGTGATTATCTGTCGTTGACATGGTCTACTTTTGTTGCTGGGGCCCGAGATAAAAACAAGCTGTGAGATGAGATGGACTTCCTGACTGACGCAAGCAACAAGAGAGGTGCCTGCGGCTTCTTCTGAGGGAAGGTGAGGGGGGGGGGGGGGGGGGGGCAGAGGAGCGAATGACGGCAAAGTGGACGGAGGGACAGCGGGCAGTGCTGCAGCGAGGAGAGAGGGATCAAGCCAGAGCGATACAGAGACATAGCTCATTGTGACGTTTCCAGTTATTTCTGGCTGATTAGGGTCATTATGTCCCCGGCCTGATTTATGTTGTCATTCCCCCTCACCAGTCCTGCATCGATAGATCTTAATGAATTGGTAAATAAGGGTGAAGATTACACTTGACAAGACCACAACATTTCTCATTCATACCGAGACAAGATTTATGTAACCAATTAGGTCCATAACGGGGGAGATTGGTCAGGAGAAAAATCATCTTTTCAGAAGAAATGACCAGTCTAACCCTGGACAAAACAGATAAAGGGGAGTCTTTAACAGTGGCTTAGTCACACACCAAACAGCCAGCGTGAGGTCTCCAAACGGATATCACTCCTGCCCCGCTCGAGATTTTAGGAATTGATTTAAAAAAGACTCCCCACTATAGCTACCCACCCCACCACAGTACCAGCTACAGCTACTTTCCATTTTAAACACAGCCAGCTAATCACTATAGCTCCATCTGCATAATGTCTAAACCATAGATTAAGGAATCAACAGATACAAAATTAAACTCTCGCCCAACAAAGGATCCACTTTGATGTGCAAATGTTAATTCAAGGAGGTACTCCCCCCCTCTCTCCATCTGCCCCCCCCCCCCAAAAAAAAAAACAAAAATAAAAATCAATCGTTTCTACCGAGACTTCACTTAATGTTTGATACGTCCATTGAAGAATAATCAGCTTTTTTCCCCTCAATTATTTAATTTACACGTCCTACAATTCTAGGAATCAGTTGGCACCCTCTTTTGTCATTAGTCAAAATAAAATAAACGGATAAAAGCGCTGATCATCAATAGCCAACGACAGCTCGGGACGACCCAAAGGGCGGGAGTGAACAGAGGTGGAAAATTACAGCAAGGTGATACCGGAGCCTCCTCGTTTCAGCTCTCCCCTTCAAGCACATGCAAATGAGCGTGTCGCTGCTTAACTGCATCATTTATGTGGATAATAGCGGCATCATCATTACGGGACTCAAATTAAATTACATCACAATTAGCGTAACAAAGTGATTGGTTAAACTTTCAAAACAAATACACAGTTCTGCTAATGAACAGTGCTAATTGGCCACGGTGCATTCTAAATAAAACATGTAGGTAAACATGTGTTTTACTTAAACAATTTCAAAATGCATTGTTTCTGAGAGACACAAAGAGAGAGAGAGAGAGAGAGAGAGAGAGAGAGAGAGAGAGAGAGAGAGAGAGAGAGAGAGAGAGAGAGAGAGAGAGAGAGAGAGAGAGAGAGAGAAAGAAAAAGGAGACAGGAAAAAAGCTCCAAAACAGAATATCGCCAGGGGGATTTGTAAACTGAAATATAAGATGTGTAGCATTTAATTTTATTGCACTAAATAACCTATTATATTCAGGACTCTGGAGAACAATATAAATTATCTGCCTTCAAAATGGAGTTGGGCCAATTCTCCACGTGAACTAATCACATAGCTCATTATGCATCTGGGTATTAAATTATGAAGAGGAAGCCTATCCGCATTCCAGCACAAAGACCTATGAAATGTTAATAATATGCTCACAACAGCCCAATACCATGCTTTACTCCATGTCATGAATATTTAAGTAAACAAATTATTCACCCGCCTTTGATAAAGATAATTAGTATTTCGCCAGCTTATAATTTTTGTGACCCTCCCTCTCCCTCCTTTCTGAAGGGATTTGCTCTATATGGATATGCTGTTCTGAGATATGCCCTATAAAGTTTGGATCCTTAAGATATAAACGAGTCCTTACTTACAATTTTTTTTTTATCTAGCTAAATAAAATAAAAGACTCACCCTAGTAAAACAAATATCTGCAACTCATTTATATTTGATCTTTATTAACTTATAAACAATCACGGTGGAGGGTGACCCCTTTTCATTTCATCACCACCAGTAAAATCTCATCTGAAAAAACATTACTTTCACCTCTTGATTTTAATGATCAATAATTTGCCCATTAGTAACACAGTAAACTCCACATCAACACAACATCCCAAACAGCAGTCTAAAGTGCACACATCAAATAAAGAAGCCAACACAATACTAAGACAGCTAAGAGCTCAAAAAAAGCCAGCATGTTCACATCCACAGACAAACACTAATCACCAGCCCAACCATTCATTCATCAAGAGCAATTAACCACCAGCACATGAATGCACAGCCCACAGACACACACAGAACACAATCCAAGCCAAAGTACAGCAGCTAGCCAAATACTGGATGAGCAGCCCGCCTCCCTGCCGATAAAAACATAGGCATTAATACAGTGAGAGGTGAGCAGTACAGAGAGCAGAGAGAGGTGCGCGGAGAGCAGGGTGAGAAAGGATGGATGAAGTTGGAGTTGCTTGGTTTTATTACCTGGAGGTGAGGAGTAGTGTCAGAGACAGTGTCTGGTGGCCAGAGAAGGAAAGCTGTTGGTGTTGTTTGCAGTGGAGAGGAGCAGACTGGGGGGTGTCACAGGGGGAGAGGGGCTTCTATCTTTTCTCATCACTCCAACTGTGTTTATAGAGGCTCGCATCATAAACAAGACAACGCCGCCACTGCTCTTCCCTGCCTCTCTCGAAGCCCTGTTCATGCATACTTAAATCACCCCGTCGCCCATTAAAAAACGGCCTTCCTGACAATTATTCTATCATTTCCAGTTGTCACTGGGCAATTACCAACAGGCAGCCCCTCTCGGACAGGCCCAATGGGAGAGATCAGAAAGAGAGAGAGAGAGAGGGAGAGAGAGGGGGGCTGCTGCCTGCCTTCTCAGGCAGAGAGAGGGAGTAAAAAAAGTGCCCAAAATGGAAATTTATAGCCTAGACACAGCGCCTTCTCTCTCCTGACACGCAGGAAATAATTAGACCATCATACACCCGGCCTGCCGACCGCTGATGAAATATATCACAATTACTTGAAAACACTACTTATCATTTCATTCTCCTTTTTTATTGCCTTTGAAAGACATTACAATTATTACGGCTCGGTGTCTGATCTGAGAGTGACCTTCAAAAACTATTTTTTGTGGGGGGGTTTTTCCCGCTGCTTTTGGCTAGTGAGTGAGAGGGTAAGTGAGTGTGTGAGTGAGTGAGCGCAGCGTGTGTGTGTGTGTGTGTGTGCGTGAGTGGGGGGGGGGGGGACCTTTACACGCGTACATGTAGAGTGTCTGACTCCTCACAGGATGCGAGCCGGGTCTCCCCTCGGGCCTCGTCTGCACGCTTGCCAGGCAACTCTCTCTCACACCGCTCTCTCTCAACGCACATCTGCTACTTGCAGGAGCTCTCCTTCTCTCTCCCTCAAACACACACACACGCACGCGCACACACACACACACACACACACACACACACACACACACACACACACACACACACACACACACACACACACACACACACACACACACACACACGAGCGAGCTACCTCAGCTCTCGCCGGCACAGCCTGCATCCCTACCTGGCGGCGCGTCGAGGGGAACTACCTAACCGGCTGAGGGAGAACCGCAGCTGAAAGGGAGCGTTTTGGGACACCCTGGGAGAGAGGTATGTGTGCCTGGCTTTATTTCTAGCACAGCTCCGTGCCTTTCTCAGCGTCTCCGTCTCTGTGTCGCTGTCTAAACAGGCAGAAAAGGATGAGTAGGAGAGAGCGAGTGGAGCAGCCTATAGCCTCGGCTCTGTGCGCTGTGCTCCGGGAGAGAGAGAGTAGGAGGGCTCTTAAAAACAATTAGACACGTCGCTCTATCTATTACTGGATAACTGCCCTCAGACCACACCACACAGAACTACCACGACACACAGATCTGTTCACAAACACAAATCATCCATACAAACTTGCTAATAACG
>NC_088237.1:10111754-10216754 GCF_036934945.1 Oncorhynchus masou masou | reverse complement strand
CAGAAAAACTGGGGGAGAATGCGACAGACACTCCAGGTTAAATTGGCTCTTCGGCGCTCCGCTCTTCTCTCTCTCTCCCTTTAAAATGTAGGTTTTCTTCAAAGGACGTATTTGAATTAGACGCGTTGATAAAATCAAAGGCTCGGCTGTTTGGGTAAATTTAAACAAGTAAGTGCACCTCACAGCAGTTTACCTATTATAAAGCAGATTGGAGTCAGATGAAAGTCTAGTAGCCTAGCATAGCAGACATCTTCCCCTTTTTTCACCGTAGATATTATCATATTGTAAAGGCTGCAATATGATAATATTGAAAAATACATGGATATCGGGTATTAATGTTCCTGGCCGGCAAGGTGTCGTCAGATAGATGAAAGAGAACGGTTAAGGATTCATACAATAGCCCGCTACCACAGGTGTATTTCCTGCTAACGATAAATAGGAAAGCCATTTCTGACATTCATAAACCGTGTGCCGAGGTTCTCATGGATTCCCATAGTCTTCCCATAGTTAAGACAAAGTCCAGTGAAATTCAAAAGACCGCAGCACCAGTATTTTAACACACCACAAACTGCGTCTACTATGTCAACAACATCCTGGCTACACATATCCAGGTACCAGGTGCCATTGTAGATTCCATATTGTGGAGTTATGATAAGATAGTTTGAGAACATAGATACACCCAGTGTACAAAACATCAGGAACACATGCTCATTCCATGACACAAACTGACCAGGTGAAAGCTATGATCCCTTATTGATTTCACTTGTTAAATCCACTTCAATCAGTGTAGATGAAGGGGAGGAGACAGGTTAAATAAGTATGTTTTGAGCCTTGAGACATGGATTGCGTATGTGTGCCATTCAAAGGGTGAACGGGCAAGACTAAAGATTTAAGTGCCTTTAAACGTTGCAGGTGCCAGGTGAGTGTGTCAAGAACTGCAATGTTGCTGGGTTTTTCCACACTCAACACTGTCCCGTGTGTATCAAGAATGGTCCACCACCCAAAGGACATCCAGCCAACTTGACAAAACTTGGGGAAGCATTGGAGTCAACATGGGCCAGCATCCTTGTGGAACACTTTCGACACCTTGTAGAGTCCTTGCCCCGACGAATTGAGGCTGTTCTGATGACAAAACACAGTCCAACTTAAAAGGAAGGTGTTCCTCATGTTTTGTACACTCAGTGTATAGACAGTAGATTAGATAGTGTTTAAAAGGCCACTGCTATCAACAGCAGTTTAGTGGTACATAGATCTGTCCTGTCTGGTACTGGAGCTCCTCCTGAACACTTACCTCACTGTTCTGAGTTACCACTGTCACACAGAGGCCATCCATTCATGACAGTAATACCATTCAACCAGATACCAATTACATGAAAGAAAACTTAAATAAATCCAGGAAAAATGGCATCTCGCCAAAGAATAATTAACTCATTATATGGAGATTTCAAACTTAAACGTTCTCCACACCGCTGCTAATTTAAACGTAATTTTTACTAGCCACTAATTCGGGATAGGAATTACATCTGGAGGTAATTCTCAGAATGGAGCGGAGCCCAGTGGAGGCTACCCAAATAAAAAAGGGGAACTATTCAGGAGAGTGGGAGTTCCGGGCACTGAAACTGCACTTCTTGCAAAAAAATGTTTTTTCATCATGCTGTCATCTGTCTTGGTTTAAAGAAGACGTAGGTGTTGCAGGCAGAGAAAGATGCTTTCTGGAGATAGAGGGAGGAAGGGAAGGAGTGAGTGAGAGGGAGGGACAGAGAGAGAGCAAGGGTCAGGTAGGGTTGGACAGTATACCACCGGTAGAAGCAGGGACCGGTTTGGGTTTTTACTTTACCTTCTATACCGGTATTTGAATGTTTGGTTTGTTAAATGTTATACACCTAGTGTAATGTCAATTTTTATAGTTTACTTCGCTACTTGAGTCATCTCTCTCCGTGCCACTTTCCATACAGACCTAGACACTCCCCCTGTCACTCAAGGAGCACATTTGGTGTTCCTCGACAAGACACTTGCGTTCAGTCTGCATGGTCAATGCATGCAACAATGTTAATGACAACAATGCTGTTTTCACTTTTCTTCTTAATATAAATCCACTGGCGTTCTATAATGACACTATTCGTTTGTGTTTCTTACATCAGCTAGTTTGTCTTTTCTTAGCAAGATGCCATAAATCTAGGGAGACGCTAATTGTTAGCCGCTAACGCTAATAGCTAGCTAATAAATGTACTGAGTAAGAGCAAACGTAGCTAGCTAATACAGCCTGATAATACCAGTGATGGTGTAGACCTAAACCAGCATGTTGTTTGTGCAACAGTATCTTCTAAATCAAAGAGGAATATGCAAAGCAAGGCAAGAATATGTTAGCTAAGAGAAAACAATGTAGCCAAAGCTTATAGGGTCCCCTAGGAAACACTTATTAACACTTTTTGTTCCTACCGTCAAAATAACTCCTCCCTGGCATTTTAATTCGTTGTCATCTCAAACAACACGGCATTCAAAGTGCCACTATTATATTCTAACTATAGAATTAGAATAGTCATTCTATTTCCATGATTCCAACAGTTTTGCTCTAATTGGCAAGTCAAATCGCAATTGCATCATTTGGTTAAAAATAAGTCCTAGATGATTTGCCCATATCGTGCACACACTACGTGGCAGTGTGGAAATTCTCTCAATTGAGCAGTGGTTTAAAGTACTTAAGTAAAAATGCTTTCAAGTACTACTTAAGTACATTCCTAAAATGCTGTACTTTTTACTCCATGCATTTTCCCTGACACCTAAAAGTACTCGTTACATTTTGAATGCTTAGCAGGACAGGAAAATGGTCCAAGTCACGCACTTGTCAAGAGAACATCCCTGGTCATCTACTGCCCCTGATTTGGAGGACACACTAAACAGAAATGCTTTGTTTGTAAATTATGTCTGAGTGTTGGGGTGTGCCCCTGGCTATCCATAAATAAAAAAGAAAATGGTGCCATCTGGTTTGCTTAATATAAGGAATTAAAAATTATTAATACTTTTACTTTTGATACTTAAGTACATTTTATAAAGTACATTTACTTTTGATACATAAGTATATATAAAACCAAATACTTTTAGACTTTTACTCAAGTGGAATTTTACTGGGTAACTTTCACTTTTACTTCAGTAATTTTCTCTAACGGTATCTTTACTTTAACTCAAGTATGACATTTGGGTACTTTTCCACAACTGCAGTTGATTGCAGGAAATGCAGAAATTATAAAAGTGCTGATATTTGTTTTGGTTGAAGTTCAAACGAACAGTACAAAACAATCAGAATGGAGATGTGTTGCCACCCTAGGATTACTCACTACCAAACATTTGTATTATTCAAAAACTAAAAATACAGTCATACCGACCAATTAAATAAACAAAAATACAGTGATATAATATTTTGGCCATATCGCCCAGCCCTAGGGAAAGGGTGAGAGCTACTCCAGATGGACATCTGTGGAGACCCATGGCATGGGGGGGGGGGGTTGTCCAGGTGGTCAGAGTGGACCTGCAAGCTGGTGGGATGCCAGCTTTGTTGAGTCTTGGTTCATAATTAGCTCTTCACTCAAGCTGGGGGGAAACACACACCTGAGGTTCTGGAACTGAGATTCTGGGCCAGCTCTCTCTATTTTACTGCACCTGATGTTAAACTTCTGGTCAACCGTCTCAAAAAATTTACTCAATGATGGTACAGTAGTTGCTTGTCTGGAAACTTTTGTGTAATGTAAAAAAAAATATCAGGTAGACTGCTAAAACTCTGCATTCACAAGGGAGGAAGTGAGGTAGGGAAAGAGGCAGGAGATAGAGATTAAATTGTGAGCGTGGCAAAACACACCAATCAAACTTCTTTCTCCATCAGAAAAGGGGGAGGGGTTTAAAAAGTTTGGTTTCCAACAATCCAATAGAGTGAAAGGTTGCTCTGTAGAGGGGACGCTTACATTCAATACAGAACCGTGCAGTTCCGCAATATAAGCCACAACCACCCCCTCCACCTCCTCTCCAACAGAAAATGTTTTTCCAAATGAAAATAAACTGAGGCCGGCTGGTTTGAGGCAGTTAAACTCAGGAATATGAGATCAAATAAAGGCTCCCGTGGAGGCTGAAAGGAGAAATGAAATCACTTCTGAGAGGGAGATGTACCTCGTAATAAAATTACTTCTTTATATCTTTCTAAACGGCACACTTTCCCCAGGAGTGGTTAAGGCTGTCCTCGGTCAAAGACAGCATGCAAGTAGCAATTTTTACTTCTGGTAGACGATTCTGTGACACACTTCTCGAGGCACAGTGTGATGCTCTGCAATTTGCCTCGGAAAAACTAAAAAAGTCTTTCAGCAACAAGTTTTTGGCTGAACTTTGGTGGAGTTTAGAAGTCACTTTGATGGTTTTCCGGAACATGTCAATGTCAATGAAAACTCCAATGTTCCATCCAATTGAAAATACAGGGAATGGCAATAAGCTTCACATTGCTTTTCAATGACTAACTGTCCGTTCCAGTGCACTCTTGTATGGTGGGCTCAAGTATGTAGTAGATTGCCAATTGTCCATGGGCATATACCACAAACAAATACAGACTCATCTTGCAGAGTAGGACAGTGAATAAAGAATAACATCACTTTGAAAATAGTTACCTACTGCAATTATTCCACAGCCATTCCATTTGGCATTGGGACAATTGACTGAACACAGAGTGGCCGAGCTTGCGTAACTACCTACAGTAAACAACATGTCATTGATTTTGCCGGTTTTTACAGTAACAATAACTTTCAGTCCCACATTTTAGCCATAGCCAGGCAGTCAATGTATGAGAGGACATTTGCAATCTGGAGGAATACATTATAGTTTATTATAAAGTGCCTAATACATGTTTAAATAAAAATGCTTTAGCCGGAGAAATGAGCCACTTACCAGTTTTCTTCCTCACTACCTTAAAAGCTGTCCACATTCAGGGCTCTGAGTGGTGGGAAAAGCAGACTGTGATGGCAATAAAAGCAGGACCAGATGCACAATTGATCAAAACAGAAATTGATGGTGGTCTTGAGAGCGTCGTACATGTTGCAATATGGCTGGTTCAAAATGACAAGGAGAAAAGTCATATTTTCAGTGATCCCATTTGAGTGGTTAAACTCAAGAAGTAAAAAAACAAAATTAAAAAAGTTGTCCTGTGCAGTGTAGGCTACAGTGGACATAACTCAGCAAACACCCTCATTTTGTAGAAATTGCCCACAAATGAAAGAAATCCTGTCTTGTAGTCAAATCTTGACTCTTGGAGAGAACACGTTTTTTTGGTGTTTTTTTTAAAATAACTTTTGATGTATTTTTAAATGGAGGTTGTGAAGGTTAATCTAAGAAAGCACAACACTTTTAAACCCATTTAAAGCAATTACCTGAAGTCATTCCCAAGTCCCTAACGGTTACAACAAATGTGTGATGTGTTCTGCGTTTCTCCAACAGGCTTGTTTTTTTACTCTCTTGGCATGCAATTAAATGGTTCGCGACAAGCTCATGATATTTTGCTGAGACAGAATTCATCTCTGCGTAATAGGGAACATCATTTTCTCCGAGAATTCCGGGAGTGTGTTTACAAACATTCAATCCATGAGTTAGGTTACATGCATTTAGAGAACATTCTCACTCCAGATCCTTTCACATCAGATCCCAAAATAGTCATTGGATTGTGCATCTAATGCAGCTTAAGTCATCTACTGGGAGGTTGTTGTGAAGTTATAATCTCAATGTGTTTTAATGTACAACACATACACCCAATTATACTGTATTTAAAGAGTGTACTAACTTGGGAGAACATTCAAACACCATTAAACTTTCTTTCCATTGTGCCCTTCCCCGTCAAAGCCTGTTCCTGAGAAAGACGGATGGCAGAGGGGCTGTTTCTGACAGCTTAAAAGTACCCATCAGCTGCTGCAGAGACGTTTCACAGCCCATCCCGCCATCCCATCCACCCTGCACCTCCTCAAACAAACAGCAGACTGGACTTCAAATACATAGCAGGACTATTAGGTAATCCCTCCTTTGTTCAGATCCACCGAGCCTTCCTGACTAACCAACCTCCCTCCCATCTTCTGGGGCTGCCTCTCAAATGGCACCCTTTTCCCTTTATAGTGCACTACCTTTGACCAGAGCCAATACGGTCTCTGGTCAGAGTAGGGCGCCATTTGGTACGGAGCCTTCTTCGCTGTTCCAAACTCCTGCCCCAAACTGACAACGGAACACTTCACGCTGATAGAAACACATAGGAGGAGTGTTTGATGATGAATGATAGTAGGAATTATCTGGGAAAATATGCACATGGTATCTTATGGCATTGAGGTAAAGCATTTGTTGTGTCACGATGATGATGACAGTTCTCTGGTTTAAAGAGAAGATGGGAGGGGGGGGGGGGTGACACAAGGGCTCTTTGTTTGGCCTGGACAAATCTGGGGTTTCCTTTTGGATATTCAATATCTTGCAAGGTACACAACAGAGTTACAGTAGTCTAGTGTCTGGAAGCTTAGCTAGGGGGAGGGGACACAAGGAGCAGAGGTTCACTAAGTGAGTCTGTGTATTGTTGAATGGCTTTTTAGAGCAATTGCTGAGTGATTTGCGTGAGTCGCTCCAACAAAGCCTGGCAAATCAATCTGTGAAGAAATGCTACACAGGCCAGATGTGGCACTACTGCACAAAAAGAAACAAAACGACCCCCTTGCAAGAAGACCCTATAGAGCCTAAAGTACTTAAAGTACACAAAATAATACAGTTCAATACTAAAATGCTGACAGCCTACTTTCTGTTGAATACCTGCTTGTTATTTTAGGTGTCTTTTCTGAGGTACAATATACAATGTCAAAGGACGTGTGAATGCAAACGTCTTACTCTGAAATGCATCTTCTACCTTATTGACTTCATAAGATGCCAGGAAGAATGAAAGACACACTTTTTTATTTACAATAGTTCTGTTTCTAAACACACACCACACAATTCCAAACGCTTGCTTTAGAGAGCTGAAATTTTCACACCTTTCAAAGCCACAAAATGTGATGTTTTTGGGGTTTCTGCAGCTGCTGCTGCTGCACTAATGCAAGACGGTGTCATATGAAAAATATTCCTCCCCCCCCAAACCACAGGCCTGGTCATTAATGAAATACAGGCCGTGCAGTGAGGTCATACAAAGTCTAGATTTCAGCAGCTACACTTAAAAACCGTTCAGAAAGAATAGAGAAACATGAACACAAATCAGATTTCCAAGCTCCAAGGACAGAGAAAAATAAATAACTAGAAGAGAAAGCGCAGCACAGCCCCTACCCTCCTCTTACATTTTCCTAGAACTTTGCAAACAACCGTCAACTGCAGCTCAGAAACAGTTCACAATGAGAGCAGACTAAACAATCAGATCCCAGCCAAGGAAAATGCTAAGCAACTCTGCACACAGGATGTCTCACCCTAATTGCCAACTATCAAATCTCACAAAGGAATCTGTCCATTTGGCAAATGTCTTATAGCAAAAGCTGTTGAAATGTCATTTTAACAAAGTGTCAACTTTTTACCGGGGAAAAAAGAGGACGAATAGTTTTGAAAGGAATTTGATTTATTTATTTTTTTTACATTTGGCTTTGTATGATTTATTTTTTAGGTGGTTTATAAGGCTTACAGGAAGCTATGCAGACTGTGTGAGTGTTACAAAGAAAGCATTATTAGGCAAAGGGTGTTTGGGGTCTTGTAAACTAATGATTAAAATCCCAAGCAGTTAGATAAACACATTAAATTGGTCCCTGAAGACACTAAGACTCAGGAAGAAAGAGAGAAGAGAGAGAAGGGAGGAAAAGGGAGAGAGAGAGAGAGACGGGGGGGGGGGGGGGGGGTTACTGGGGAGGAGAGACAGGGTAACTGGGATCAGGGGGACAGACAGGTAGGAGGGAGACTGGGAGGAGGGACCGGGACTTGAGAAAGAGGGCTAATCGGACTGTCACTCCACGTGGCGCTCTGTTTTTTTGTACCCTGTTTTTTTCCTCTTCTTCAGTCAGAGTCGTGCTCTGAGATCCCCAAACTTCAAACAACCAAAATACCAGCACATTCATAAAACAGAACAGAACTACTGGGAATTAAAGAAGGCGGGGGGGGGGGGGAACACACCAAACAGGTAGCAGGCCTCAACAGCAGATGGTAAAATTAACATTTCAACAGTTCCTTCCTTTCATGTAGGTCTCGGCAGTGCTGCTGCTGTTTTTTTCTGGGAAAAAAATGTAAGGGCTCGGTTTGGAAAGAAGCAGGGGTGGAAAAAGCATCTGGAAAAGGAGGGAAAGAGGAATATTGGCTTATTGCTCCTGATGGTCCTCTTCTATGAAAAATTAAATAGGTCTGTTTTGCAGGTTTCCCTCTCCAGAGTGCTCTAAGCTATGTTATGGAAACCTCATCTTGGTAATTTATACGCGAAAGAACACCTGGCGATGAAAGAAAATACAATCAAACCCAATACCTCTCTTTAATCGCACGAATTTACGGTTCCCAATGAGTGGCATTGAGATGAAGACACATACACACAGCTTCATAGAGATCACGTTTCATTTAGCATAAACATCGAGCCGTATTTGTCAAAAGATGCTCTTGAGATGTTATCAGAAAGACACATATTTATCAGAAAGACACATATACAGCAAAGCATCTCTAAATCAAAGTAAAGATGCAGAACAGCCGGTCTCATTGCAGCCCATTCTAAGGGAACGGCTCTGTAGTGGCCCATTAATTTGGACACGGCTATGGCTAAATTACATGTGTTCCACCTCTGTGACATTTTAAATGCAATTAAAAGCTGGTTATGAAAGCGTGTGGACTTTCTCACGATGAAGGGAAAGGGAATCACTCCCGTGATTAACATGCAAACGAGCTCACGCTGGCAGAGTAGATTGGGGTTTGAAAACCTCAATTACTTTTGTGTGATTATCTATTTACCAGTACACAGATTTCCATTTTTCATCTCCACCATGGGGAGACAACCCCCACCCCCCCTGGCAATGATCCGGGCTCAATTATACTCCCATCTTTATTTGTGATGCAGATATTACTGAAATACAAACCCCGGTTCATTTTCACTATGATATCACCTTTATACAGGGCATTCATACGGGGGAGCATTAGAAGACCAACACCTATGAATGCTATGCTTAACCATTTGGTTTGGAACGTATAATATCCCCCCCCCGGTCCCAAACCACCCCCCCCATATTTAAACTCAGATTGATTCATACTTGAAAACGAGGTGCCCTCACTTTATTTCTGACAGGATCAGGAGTAAAAGGGGGAGGAAAAGGTCAACAGCTCCCGTCTTGAACACTATCTCTTTCTCAGCCATTATGCTTTTGCATTTTATACTTTTAAGTTAGAGAAAGAGCAAAGAATTAGAGGCTTTTCAAATGCGTGAAGGCCATTACTGAAACACTACTGACAGATAGTTACCAGTATATCAAGTGTGGCGGCGAAGGTAGGTAAGATGTGGATTTAAATGAACTTCTGCAGCCATAGAAACACTCTCAGCCATATTATGTGCCATCTGGCTGGTGCAATTATCAATTGAACGCCTGGCAGCATCAGAGGAATCTAATTTAATTCATTTTAAACGGGTGAATAACTACACAATTCCTGTTGTAAAGAGATTTATATTGAAAATGAAACATTACTAGAATTCAGGAATTGGCAATGCTTGGGAAATACTGAACAATAGGGAAGGCTACGCTCCATCTTTGAAGAGGTACGGACGAACAAGACGTCCTCTTTGGAAACAATGTTAGTATCAGCGTTGAAGATATATCATTAACACTTTTTAAGAACATTACATCCAAAATATCATCCAATAAATAAATCAATTGTTCATTTATACTCAATAAGGCACCTGAAATAAGACAAGTACTCGGCCACACTGATACTCAACTATCAGGTTTGAAGTAATATCATAACCTACTTTTGAACAAATTCAAGTATTGTTTTGTTTGTGAGTGTTCCTCCTTAACTTGTTTCCCGGAGCCATAGATAAAGCCAAGGAAAGCCACTCTGTCTCAGGAGTAGAAGAGGGATCCAGGCTCTTTTGGAGCGTGCGGTACATACATAAAACATCCCCTGTTGCTTGGGCCGGGGGCGCAGAGGAGGAAAAAGGAAACAGTGCCATCAAGTGAAATTTCTGAGGATACCTCAAGTGCTAAGACAGACAGATCCCCCCCCCCTTCTGATTAGAGCTCTGCAAGTAACAGTAAGATATATTTAAGCCTTCACTGTAGTGATCAGTGTTTGTGTAAGGTATTTGCCACTGACTAACTTGCACATATTTACAGATATTCAAAAAGGTTTTTCAAATAGATATCTTCATAAATCCGACGAAAGATATAGCCAGTACAGTGTGTAGGCGATGGGTAGTTCAGTAGACTGGGACGGTGTTAATACACTCCAGCGGAAGTTGAAGGCACAAGAGAACAAATGGAATAACTACCATTCAAATCCTGTTGCATGGCCCCTCTGTTAATGTAGAGCATAACTGGAGCAGGTAACAAAATGGCAGTAGGTAATGTGACTGAATGTATTGGCTGGTTCAGTAAAGGTGCTTTAGTTACATAATGGATATCTAGCTATGGGCAGTGGTGGTGGCTGCTCTGAATTGCGGCTATTCATGAGTTGCACACTGCATCACAATATTTTTGGGAACATTAGTTTTAGGACTGATGCCCGACAGGGATTTCTATTGTCAATGAGCGCTGTTGAAGATTTCATCCTCAAGTGCATAACAGTGGCTTGGAAATACAATGAGGGAAATAGTTTGCAGGAAAACCTTTGGTCGTCATTTTTATGTCGCCAGATTGACTTTAGACGCAGCACAATGCGAGACCACCGGATATTAGCTAGCTAACGTTAGTATCGCTAGCATTTATTTATTTTTTTTGCAAACTTTGCTAGCTAATGACAACATTGCCATCTGTATAAAGTAAATTTGACCACATGATAATGATGGTAAAGTTGTTTCCCACTAAATATTTGCCCACTTCAGCAATGTCATCGTATTTCCAGGCACTATAGTGTGATTTAGATGAAACAGTCATTAGCCTCTGTTCAGAATGCCTGGGCTTTTCACGATGGTTGGGCACCACTATGGTGGAGAGCAGCTGGAGAACGTTCAGAACAATGGCATGACGTGACCAAGTGACGGAGGTGCAACCAATTAATAGGTCCCCAACTACCAAGGTCCCCAGTCTACCAGATGCACACTGGTTTATGCTCACTATCTAAATGTAGGCATTTCTTAGCACCTCTTGGAGACACAGATAATTAAGAATCATGAAATGCCTTCTAAGCAATGCTCATATCAATTACATTGTGTGTACAGTGCAACGTAAGAATTCCAACTAACAAGAGAATACAAACAATTTATGAAAATACATAACCTTGCCTATTGTTACACGTCCTTACACCCGGGACAAATATGCACTCGAGGATGTATAGACCATGGAAAACGAGGTGTAGACACTGCCGCCATCCCCGAGTGTGGAGTGAAAATGTGCATAATTAAACCTATATAAAAGCTAATTACATAAATAAATGAGTGAGGGTATCACAGAGAGAAAGTGTGTCTGTTTATATCCAGTGTTTAAACCTCCCCCTTCCTTCCAGCCCTGTCTAAATCTATTGATCTGTGAAACACAGTACTCAGGGGAGGCAATTCACTTAATATCATACATCTAATGATGAGATGAATAACGATTATACCATTTGGTAATTAAACGTCTTACAAACCATTTAACTGACTGTGTGTCACGAAGGGTCGCCAGAGGTCAGAATGATTGTTTTTCATTTTCACTGCTTCGGCGCGAAGGAAGGGGTGGGGGTGGGGGGGAAACACCGAGGAACACTGTGTGACACAATGGTGAAAACACTTAATGGTTGTTAGCAGCTATACTGTAGTGCTAATCTTTATTTCTGTCAAGACACTTGAAAGGAAAACAAATTATTTTTAAAAAAGAAGCAAAAACACGCCAAGACAAACATCTGGCCTTCATCATACTGTAGGAGTCTGAACAAATCTTTATTTTTAGAAACCTCATTAGCTTACTTATAATGCATAATCTCACAAACAGAAAGAGACACGGCGACGTGGCGAGTGAGTAAAATAAAGACATATTTAGTGATGATCTGTAGATATGGAGGAAGGGGCGGGGGAGGGACACTGGGGGGTGAGGCTTACTCTAGTATGTGCCTGCAGATACTTTGCCTGTGTGCATTAGTGTGTCTGATCCACACAAAGGTGCATTCAACACACATGCAGAGAGCCAATTTACTGTCAACATCCACATTCTAATCCCTACTTACAGGCAATAATTACCTAATGTTGTGATGTCAGTGTGTTGTTCTGTAGACAGACAACTTTCCAAAGGGCCTGTACAGGCTAATCTCTGGCTAATGCCAGGAACATATGCTGTTGTCTAGCCTACGTGGAACTACACAGTCTTAGAAACAAAACTGCTATCAAGAATCAAAAGGGTTCTTCCGCTGTCCCCATAGGAGAATCATTTGAAGAACCCATTTTTGGTTCCAGGTAGAACCCTTTTGGTTCTAGGTAGAACTGTTTTGGGTTCCAGTTAGAACCCTTTCAACAGAGTGTTCTAACTGGAACCAAAAAGGGTTCTCCTATGAGGACAGCCCTTTTTTCAAACAGTGTATGGTTAAACACTTTTAATGGTTTAAAGGTTTAAGGGTTAACACATGTGAGGGGTTAACACACACACACACACGCGCGCACAAACACGCATGCACACACACACCAAACTAACCTTTCCATTCAACCTTATCCTCATACCGCTAACAGTACCTTTCTTCTGTGGCTGGCTCGGGTGCATTCATGTAGCATTTACTGACAAAGGCAATTGTGTGCTTGTCGGTCTCTTATTGAATGATAGGTGGTAAACATTGTCATTGGAAAGGCAGGGTGGATTAAAGCCTGGTACAGCCATTGAGAGGAACAGTAAGAGGGGTGAAATGCGAACAATGGTAAAGATGGAAGGCAGTATCACAGGGTCCAATGCTTGCTATGATGAATACATGTGAGATTATGAGACCCATGCCATCATTTACATAATGTCCAAACTATTTCTATTTCTCTCTCTCTCTCTATCCACCCCAAACTATTCACTAAATAAATGAGAGAACTATCACAGCACAGAAATATTTGACAAAAGCAAGAGAGCCTGAATGACCCCGGGCGCCTTGCGACAACGCACACAGAGTCCAAACGCTCTTTCGTGAGCAGCCAACTGAGTAAGACCTGGAAGAGTATTTATTATTGAGCACAATGGCAAATGTATTCCCGTGTCACCTATACCACTTTACAGCGCAGAAAGGAATCGTATCAAACACAAGGGGAATTTGACATAATTCCAGGTTGAGAATATGAAAGGTAGCTGGTTCTTTAAGCGAGGGGTCCATAGTGGTCTACAAGAAGTGTAAGAAATGAACACAATGATCATTTGTATGTGATTTGGTTAAACCTGAAGCAACAATGACTGGTTCAGGGATTCAACCAACACACTTAGTCCATCTATTCATAAAATACATTTAAATATAAATGGGAAAGAAAAGGCAAGGAGGTTTAAAGTTCAACAGAAATAAATGACATGAACTTCTTTGGCTGACGTGCACCCTTCGAGCTGTATGTGTCGTCACAAGTTGAAGAGTAATGGAAAAACTCAATAAGAGTTTTATGACACAGGGGCTATTTGCTTTAGGACCGTTTCCTACCACTAACCAACAATATACAAATAGATGAGAGCCCTGAAGACGTTCTCCTTTTTCATGCAAATAATGTAAGCAACTTTTCAATACACAATGTGTCATCCACCCTAAGCATACAATGACTTATGATAGTCATTCATCCACATACATCATACATGCATATGTACGTACTCTACCTCATCACAATAGTATGACTAGACAAGGAAGCTATACAGTACAATCTATAGATGGTTAACGTTTGGGTGGCATTCCCTACATCAGGCTTTAAATCACTGTTCGCTTTCTGCAAAGCCTCTTAAAAAACAATGGACTTGTGAAATTCCTGAGCCATAGAAAATACCTCTCAGTCTCCTCACACCTCTTGATCACCATCCCACCTCCACCACCCAGTCCATCAACAAAACTCTATGAGCCAACAGGAGTTGTGCCTCTTCACTGTCCGTGCATGTGTGTGTTTGGGTGCGTGTGTGTGTGTATGCGGCCGTGTGTGTGCATCCGTGCGTGTGTGCCTGTCGGCCTGCCAGTGAGTGAGTGTGTTTTACCTTCCAGATCATTCCAGTCTATTCCAGAGAATTCTCAGACGGCAACCTATTTTATTTACTTTATCTTCAATAAAATGGTTCAGTGAGCATTAGTAACTTTGAGACACGAGTTTCAATCAGTCCTATGGCAGCGGCGTCAGTCTGCATTAAAGCCAGCGCAGCAGTGTGTGTGTGTGCTCTGCGAGGTGCAGCGGAGGGAGCAACGCTGCAGACAGGCTGAGCTGTAAGCAACCGAGTGAGTGAGAGGGCTCTAATAACACAAAGGGAGGGAGAGCGGGAGGAGGGGACAGAGGGAGGAGAGAGGGGAGAAGGGAGACTAGAGATGGATAAAGGGAGGGAGCGGGAAGAGAGAAAGGGTGGGGGTGAAGGAAAAGAGAGAAAGAGAGGGTAAATGGAGAGAGAGAATAAGATAAGTGCGGGAGATAGAGCGAGAGAGAAAGAAAGAAGTATGGTATTGAGAGAGAGAGAGAGCGTGCTCCCTGGGTAGAGCAGAGCAGGTATTGTACAATAAACACAGGTGAGCAGCTCCACACCCCAGGGCCTCTTCAGGATGACTGACAGGTGAAAGCTCTCACTGACCGGGACCTTCATTTTACATGACATGAGAAGGAGTGGAACTCAACTGCTGTGGCAGAGTACAACTGAGAGACTCTCTAGGAGGGAAAGTTGGACACACAAGTACACATGCACACACACACACACACACACACACACACACACACACACACACACACACACACTCACACACACCATTTCCCTTCACAGGTGAGCAGGACCAACAGACAGCCTGATGCTTCATTCACTTAACTGGAGAGGTGCTGCAGACTGGATGTATGTATACAGACTGAATGCTTCATTCACTTAACCCGAGAGGTGCTGCAGACTGGCTGTATGTATACAGACTGAATGCTTCATTCACTTAACCCGAGAGGTGCTGCAGACAGGATGTATGTATACAGACTGAATGCTTTCCACATGACGTGCCTCAGGCTGTTTTTGTCAACTGCACTCTGAGCAGCACAGAGTCAGGTAGTATGACCACATGATTGCCCGAGAGGCACCGCTCGGAGAGGGCTGGGGGCACACTGAAATTCCCACGCATGATGAGTTGTAATCAGAAACCTCATTCAGAGGGGGAGCCAAGTTTGTCAACATATCTAGATTCCACATGCCAACTCCTGCCAGGGTTTTGTCTCAAATCAAAAGAGTTGTCGACTTGTCATCTCGACACGTAGACAGATGCTTTCTGGCCATTCTGGGAAAAGCAGGTAGCAAGTGACGTATTGTCTCGGCTTGTGGTTTGTATCCGGGGGAAGTGGGATTCAAGGCGCTTGTAGTATTCCCCCCCCCCCTCCCCTCTGTATCTCTTTGCAAACCCCTATCAAATGACCATAATAATGAACAAAGCAGTTGACTTGTTGCCTCTGTAGTAAAAGCTTTTGCAATGGCTGTGACTGGGGCTCGATTTGAAGCAAGGAAAAATATCTACAGGATCTTAACTTGAAGAGCAAACACACACAACACTACATTTTGATGCCAAATGTGTCATCGTAATCATTTGAGTTAAGTTTTCCTTAGTGTTTCAAAACAAAAACATGCTACACTTTGGGCTGCTACTGAAGTATAATATCAAAATGAAAGATGTAAACCTGGTCGTGTCGGTGAATAATTACTATATATTTGGATTAGTATTAAAAAAAGTTCTCATAACTGAATAAATGTATTCTAATTTACATTTATATGAACCTTCTTTGTGGCCAATTATTCCAATAATCTGAGAGTCTCACAACCCCGCAGGAGGCCGGAATCCTTCAGACTCCATTTCTTCAAAGCTTTAAAAATGTATGATTCTTAGAAACCAATTGCTGCTAATAGTGTATTTATTCCATGACAAAATTTACTCAATGTTTTCACTTTGGTTCAACTTCCACATAGGATTCAGCCTCAGTTCATTCAAAATGGGTCATGGGTATTCTTTTCTGCGCGGCACATGTATTGATTTATGACTGTATTTAAAGATTTAGGAGGACACATACATTCATAAAACACATACATTCTATCAACATGATTGGCCAACATTGTATTGACAAATCCCCACCTATCTTAATCCGAAGGAAGCAGATAGAAACCGATAACAACAGTATACGTTTAGAAAAAAAAAACGACCCTGTTTCATGAATGCTGCGACGATAACACACAGGTTCAAACTGTCGCGATAATCAACATTAGACCTGCCACAAAGAAGGCGAAACTATGTGAAACCAATTCATCGGACACGATCACCTGCAACTGAAGCGACTCGGGAATTCTTCCCACCTGAAACAACAAGTTCAAACCGATGTCAAGTCGCTCTGATGTCATGCTTTTTGAGGGTTTTGTTTCATAATAATCTCAGGCACTTGGAAACATGCCATGAGTCTGGGATTCCGCGCCCAGGCTCTTTCCCAATTAAGTTGGAGGGAAAGAATGACATGTGAAACACCAGATGCATCTCGTTTATAAAAAAAAGTATGATTGTGCATACAATATCTGCAATCAGTCATGTCCAAAGTACTTAGCAAGCAGTGACCAATGCATGCTGAATGGGGAGGTGAACTTAAGTCCTATAGTTTATCCTATGAGGGGTCTATAAGGGGCCACAACCCCCAGTGTGATCTGATCAGGCTTCGAGACCTTTAGAGAGACACTGACTGGCTGACTGACTAGTCGCCCCGCCAGGACTGCATCCGTGGCCATTCACACTGTTGATTAGCATACCCCCCTCCTCTCCTCTCCGGATCAATACTCTCATTGAGTCAGTGTGTCTTCTCCATCAGGAGGCATGGCAGCTAGGTAGAGACGCCCCCTTCTGTAACTCTATTCTCATGGCAACTGTCCACTCCGGACAAACACTCTTCTACGCTTGATCTATTCTAGACGCCTCTTTCTCCTTTTCTTTCTGGGTCCTCATTACTCCTCTTCTGAACAGGTAGGAGGAGAGGCAAATAAACCTTAGAACAAACTAAATGGATTGAAAAGGCAAGGAGATAACATATCAGCGCCAAGGTCTTTCTTGATAAAAATAGATTTGAAGTTAGATGTTTGTTTTTTTAAGTCTACCTTGTTAGACTTTGGAAACTGAAGGAACATACTGTGGATAAGCAATAGGTTACACATGGTGTGCTTGCACCAAATGAAGGACAAGGGGAAGGTTGAAAATAGGTATGAGGTGTGAATATATATTTCCTGTGCGGCAAAGTACAATTCCAGAATTCTATTTTTTTTAAACTCCCAACTCCTAATCCAACCAAAGAGTTGTAAAGAGTAGGACGTGGGTCCACTCTTGGTCCAATTTGCTCACAGCATGACACTATCAGACCCCAAACCAAACCTCATTAAACAGGAATATGGAAACTTGGCGAAGTTCCAAAACGTCAACTCTTTTTTCCCCCCCTCCAAGTGGGAAGACAAAACAGTGGACCATAAAGAGAGGAATAGAAGAAGGAAGGGAAGAATGGGAGGCAGGCAGATCCCTGGGAGGACCGGAGAGTGAGAAAGTGAATGTTTGATGAGTAATAGTTTTTTTGTTGTAGACGGGGCTTAACTCTGAAATATTCCGGGGTGGATCTGAATGGGGGATTGACCAATGACCTGATCCCAGCCACACACTGGGCGCCAGAGTTAATGGTGGATAAAGATTAGAAAAACGTCCCTCGCCTGATCTCCATCCCCATCCTCTTCAATCCCACATCTGACCCACAATGGAGCCTGCCAATAGGGACGAGTCAAGTCCCTTTGATTCTTCTCCCTCCTCAGTAGTCAGGGTGTCCAGGGTAAAGACCCGTGGAGGTTACCCTCTCCTACTCAGGGGGAAGCCAGCCGGGCTCCTTGGCTCAGAAAACCCTTTAGGATTTTGGAAATTAAATGACAGAAGCTCTGATCATAACAAGAAATCAATTCCAAATTGGAAGTCTGAGGCAAAGCCATCCGTCCGTGGCCTGCTTCTATAAACTAGCCAGTGATATGCTTTAAATGCTGTAGATTTGATATATGTGTACATTCACAGTAATGGGAAAGTTAGGTCAATTATACTTCTTTGGGATGATTAGAGGGCTTCTGTTCCAGAACAGATATGCTTTAAGAGTTCATCTTTGAAGATTGAAATGTGATGCTCAACAACTGAAAAACGAATAGTAAAATCTCTTTTAGGTGGAAGAGAGAAGGGAATCTCGCTTCTGCTTAGTCTTGTGAAGATGTGACTCTTGGGATGTGGGCTGGTGCTGAGGCCTACAGCTGAGCTGAGCCACCCTAACCCAGCCCCTCGCTCCGCTTGGCTCCTAGATGCCTCACTTGAATCATACTTGAACCTCAAAGGTAAAACTCTGCAGCTGAATATGGAGATAAATAGATGTTCTTCCTCAGACTGGGTCAAAATATGAAAATAAACCAGTGGCTGGGATTGAGGAAATAACCTGTCTAAGAGTAGTTCTCCTCCGCAACAAGATCAAAACAAGCCCTGACTTTTTTCACAACATTTTTCAAATTCAGAACTTTATGGGGTGACTTCTATGAAAATACTGGAGAATTACCTACAGCACACATTTAATTACACAAATAATTGATAGTAGAGAAGTTATGGAGGGCTACAAACACAGAAGCCAGTACTTTTACATTTGATTTTACCTGCAAAGCAATTCACTTCAACTGTTCTGTGCTCACTGAACAATCACCCATTGTCAAGTTAGCATTCGATATCTATCCCCCATCCAATTACGGCTAAATTCCATCCCCTCATTCCCCTCACGATGATGAGGCTTCTCCTCCCCAATCGCTACTGCAGTTTTACCGTCTGGCAATGTTCTATTCAGTCTGAGACACTTGTGTGTCTGTCTCAGTCTGGCTGCTGTGGGGACACATTAGTCATGACGGCAGTCCTCCGCCGTAGTAGCAGTCACATAATCAGTGTGTGTCACACTTACTGTGCTGGCTGGGATTCTTTATGCTGGTTTTCTACTGACTTGGTGACGACAAACTGCCTCAGATATCACCGCTGGGTGTCTCATAGAGAATCTCATTGGGAATCTAAGGGGCTACAGAAGCTCTGAGTTGTGCCACTGGGTGACGTTACAGTACAGTAGGACACACACGCATCTCCCACTCGTTACTGTACGTAGAATTGTGCACGGAGGATTGACTTATGAACCGTGTCTCCCGGGGATTCATGCATCTCCACTTCTCCACTTGAAGTTCTGAACGAGCTTCGTCACTTGATAGGAGTTGTCTTGTACCTCCAGTCCCGAAAGACCAGCGCAAGTGAATCCCTAGAGCTGATCTCAACAGGAATTGGCAGTGGATGTGACTGTTCAGATCGGACAATAATCAGAAGACACACACACACAACACAAGGGCATGCAGACGATCAGTGTAAAAGGCAGTAATGACTCACCACTTTGGACTTCAGAACGTGGCGGCCCTTCTTACATCCGTTGCATATTTCATCCTAGACAAAAAGAACATTTGTTATGAGCTAACATGCTAGTGCATGTTCAACACCACCTTCATGCATGTTCAACATAAACACATTCAAACACTTCTGAGTTTCTCGGTGTTAATAACCCCTTGTTTATTGTGATGTGTTAGGACGGGGTCATTCTCAATTAAGCACGGGCGTCGAGGTAGCTTTCCCAACATTCACTAAGAAGACTTTCAGATATCCTTCCTCCCAGTCCACGTTGGTTGGATCTAATGCATGTCATAACTTTAAAAAAAACGACAGTAGATTGGAAGTCTATGAAGTGTGAAGACCAAACAGGCACAACCTGACAGGTTTCACTGCAGAGGTGGGATTCTATCATGGTGGGCAGACGAAGATCTGTTATTTTTCTATGGAGGTAACTGCACCTCAGCTGGGCTTTAGCGTAACACTCCTGCCCAGGTACAAGTAAAGAAACTAGAACAAAATCAAACACCTTTGTCCTTAAGATTAGATGTGTCATGTCCATTGAAAATAAGGAGGCGCAGACAAGTCTCATCCATTTGAACACTGAAAATCTAGAAAGAATTGTTTATTTTATGCATAAGTCTAAGATTTGGCCATCGGTGCCCTCAAAGTTATGCACGACACCTGAGATTAATGATCTTGGATGGGGAAAATTAAGTCAAGTTACACAGTTACACACGGCACGTTAACAATTGTCAAATTCTGCCTTATCAGTCCAAAGGCAGAAATCCTTTGACAGGACATGAAAAGCTTGTAGTACTTACCCCGAGGGTGAAAACGTGTGGTTGTTGTCCGTCTGTCTCAGGAGGGGAAGGAATCCAGTCCAGAGATGTCTGTAGAGGATATACAGGGGGAGAGCAGATCAGAGAGAAATCATTAATCAAAAGCATGTTCCCATACAGTAAAACATTATCAACCAAGTTTCCAATACACATAGTAAATTGTAAATGCCCCCCCCCCCCCCCCGCTTGTGCTTGTGCAAACATGTATAGGATAAATGTGGGTAGGTTTTTCTTGCACATGAGCTATGAGTTATTAGCTTTCAGGGGAAAGCAATAAACTTGGGAACAACAAAGTACACCTGGATTTGCCTGTTAGGTGACTGTATGCATGTGAGTATGTGACTGTGTGTACATGTTAGAGCTGGTACGATAAACCGAAAATGATCGACACCGACCATACCGATCACTTATCCTTGGGATAGGGGGCAGCATTTTCACTTTTGGATGAATAGCGTGCCCAGAGTGAACTGCTTCCTACTCAGTCCCAGATGCTAATATATGCATATTATTATTAGTATTGGATAGAAAATACTCTTAAGTTTCTAAAACTGTTTGAATCATGTCTGTGATTATAACAGAACTCATATGACAGGCGAAAACCTGAGAACAATCCAACCAGGAAGTGGGAAATCTGAGGTTTGTAGTTTTTCAAAGCTTGCCCTACCGAATTCCCAGTGTCTATGGGGTCAAGTTGCACTTCCTAAGGCTTCCACTAGAAGTCAACAGTCTTTTGAAACTTGTTTCAGGCTTCAGCTATGAAAGAGGGGGAATTGAAGCTGAATGAGTCATGGGTCTGGCAGAGTGTCTCAGGCTCGTGAAGCGCGGTCCCGACAGAGTTAGCTCTCGTTACAGGGCTTTTCTACAGACAATGGAATTCTCAGGTTGGAACCTTATTGATGATTTATGTTAAAAACATCCTAAAGATTAATTCCATACATGGTTTGATATGTTTCTACGACCTGTAACGGAACATTTAGAGTTTTTGTCTGGACGTAGTGCTCGCGCCGCATGAAGATGGAGTACTGGGCTGAACACGCTAACAACAAGTGGCTATTTGGACATAAATGATGGACTTTATGGAACAAATCAGTCATTTATTGTCGAACTGGGATTCCTGGGAGTGCAATCTGATGAAGATCATCAAAGGTAAGTGAATATTTATAATGTTATTTCTAACTTCTGTTGACTCCAACATGGCAGATATTTCTTTGGCTGAATTGGGCTCTGAGCGCCGTTCTCAGATTATACTTGTTCCGTAAAGTTTTTTAAAAATCTGACACAGTGGTTGCATTAAGGAGAAGTCTATCTTTAATTATGTGAATAACACTTGTATCTTTTATCAATGTTTATTATGAGTATTTCTGGGATTTGATGTGGCTATCTGCAAAATCACCGGATGTTTTGGAATCAAAACATTGCTGCACGTAACGTGCCAATGTAAACTGAGATTTTTGGATATAAATATGCACATTACCGAACAAAACATACATGTATTGTGTAACATGATGTCCTATGAGTGTCATCTGATGAAGATCATCAAAGGTTAGTGATTAATTTTTGTCTATATTTCTGCTTTTTGTGACTCCTATCTTTGGCTGGAAAAATGGCTGTGTTTTTTTGACTTGGCTCTGACCTAACAAAATCATATGTTGTGCTTTTGCAGTAAAGCCTTTTTGAAATCGGACACGATGGGTAGGTGAACAAGAAGTTTATCTTTAATTTGCTGTATTGGACTTGTTAATGTGTGAAATGTGTGAAAGTTATACATTTCCCAAAAATATTTTTGAATTTCGCGCACTGCCTTTTCAGCGGAATGTTGTCGAGGGGTTCCGCCTTAGAAAGCTTACCGCAGGCATTTTACAGATATCCTTCATTACTATACATAGCCTATACTAGAGAAATGTGACATTTGTAATTAAATGCGTTTGCTAATATGGGTGATTGTTAAATGGTACAATTGATGACTACAACCGTCAAACTAATAGCAGTAGTTGTAGTTTAAAGGATAATAAATATTTTTGTTTATGCAATTTATCATGATATCTATTTTTGACCATATCCCCCAGCTCTAGTGCATGTGAATGTATGCTTGTGTGTGTGTATGTGTGCGAGTAAGTGCTTTTGTGTGCATGTGAGTCTGTGCAAAAAAAAGGAGGGGTGTACTTGTGGGTGTGTGTGTGTCTGTGCATGTGTGTGTGTCTGTGTAAGAAAGATGAGAGGTGACCTTCAGAATTTAGGTAATGTACAGTATACATTAAAGAAAAATATGTGAAGTGTTTTTCCCCCAAGCGAAAGGGTGCATTGCCTTGAAGACTTAAATGATCAACCAGTAAATGACAGGTTTTGACGACAATAATGACATGTCCCATGTCCTTATAATACACCTACCTGCAATTCTGTATAAAAACAATCCTCAATCCTCAATCTGTTATTTCCACATGCATCTTACTAATGTTTGCTATGTTTTGTTACATTACCGTAAAAATTACAAACTGCAGCCACATAACCTCTCAGACGTTTTAATGCCTATACTTCATGTTTAAGCACTTGACCCCTCGCAACATTTGAATTCCCCTCGTGGTTGAGCGAGCGTTTTACAGGCAGCCTCTCTCTCTCTGATACTTAAGACACATGGACCAATGGCCTAGCCTGGATGTTCCTGTAGAATTTTTCTTTCTTTTTTTTCTTCCCAAATTCCAATGACCCCTGAAGGCAACCAGCAACTGCTGAATCCTGTGGAATGTGCTCTCTGAACTGTACAAAAAGCCCTCAGCCCAAAGGGCACCTCGGAAAACAAAACCTGCCAAGTTCCATTATTTTTACTGTTTCAGTTTGTGGAAAGACGTGTTGCACAGTGCACACAGATTTCTGTGTAACATTTATGCAGTGGAAAAGGGATACAAATCTCCCCTTCCATGCTGTACTGTCTATTGTGAAAATAGGCATGGTGATGTTTCTGTTAGCGTACACAATCATCTAATCTAGTACTGATGTACTTCAAAAGAAAACACTGTACTGTTTAGTACTAGCATGAAGGCTTAGTAAACATGCAATAAAGGACTAATGACACACCAAATCTGAATCAAACTACTTAACACTTAGCTATATTTGTCTGAATAAATATTCAGGTAGAATGTCACCGCCTTACAAGTTGGATAAAAACATCATTTTCAGTAATTGTTCCATTCATCCAAAATGTCTTGCCGAGTTAAATTTAATATAGCGTTGGCCTGTGAAGCCGTAATACCCTATTCATGAGGAAAAGCAACAAGAATGCTCTTAGTCTGTGTGACCAATTCAAGAGATTTACAAATATCACACATATCTTTACGCTTAGCCTAAATACAAAAATGATCTTTAAATTCTATCAACTTATAAATACAGACTGCATTCAAGCATTCAAGGGGCCTAATAATACCATTGGCTATTTACATAAAGCGCTGCGCTTAGTCAAGATAAACTATTTAAAACAGAAAGCAGAAATACCTCCACAGCGGCTATAGAAGAAGAGTATGTGGATGAAAGAGGGACATTATGCTAACAAGTCAGATTACTGTACACAATCATTTTATCTTTAACGTAAATACCGTCCCTGTGTTACGACCGTGGGGGCTTACGGAAAAGTTACCGCCAATAATATTTTCTACAGGGAACCAAATGCTCCTTATCGGTGCTAGGCGAGCAATTCAGGCCCCCGAACAAAGATGAGTCTTCAAACTCATTCTATTCATCACCGGACGTGTAATTACCTTGGGCTCACAGTCTAGACGCTACCGCATTCACAGACTTTAAGACCTCGACTCTCTGCAATGCCGCTGCCACAGCGCACGCCGCTCTCTCTCCTCTCACCCTCCCCGAGCCCCGGTGAACGTTAAATCTGCCAGCAGATAAATTAACGGAGAACGCAATAAAACGGACACAATGAGAAGAACTTTATCCTCCCCGCTGCTAAATGAGATTTCTTTGAAATGCAGATCAGTGGAGCTAGATTAGTGAGTTTTAGCTGCTGTCAACATCATAACAAAATACAAACGTGATTGTTCGGGGCCGGGGCCTTATCTCCGTGATTCCATCTGCTGCCTGGCTATTTACTCTCCTTGATTTACTATGCAGATCTAAATAAGTCGCATCAAAAGGAGGGCTTACTGCACAATAGCTTCTTAAGCTTCTACATCAAGGTATTTGAAACCGTAGTCACTTAAAAAGGAGGCCCATCAAAGGCCCATCTCTAATGAACTCCCGTATCAGAGGGGGTTTGTGCCTGTTTTTAATGCTTCCTGTCTGGCTGCTTGTGTGAAGAGAAAGAGGAAGCGCTACAAATCAGAACAACCCACAGCTATAGGAGGTGTGGCTCTGTAGGGCCACATGAGACCAGCTCACTGCATGGGGCCAATACAACCCCAGGTTTGTCAAGACTACTGGAGACAGTGGAATAGAGTGGGACAGAATATAATGTATTCTATTACACATTGGCTTCACAGCATCAACATCAGCAACACTTCAACATTAAGTGCCTCAAATACCTCATTATCACCAAAGGATGGAGGACAGATGGAAAGACAAGGCAATAAACATGGTTTCTGGACGCATGTCAATCCATTTCTCACAAGGAGCATGACATCCAAATGCAAGAATGAGCCATATTATGTTCCCTGCTCGAGTTCTGCACAGAAAAAACACTAATCTTCCAAGCTTTCGAACAACGTTTAGGCAATAACCTTTCATTTCATGGTGTATTTGTTACATTCTGCTACACAGACCAGATTATAAACGAAACCTTCAAGATTTCATGAAGAATAACTGCTTTAAAAAGAGCGCGATCTTCATTCCCATCTCGGTTTTAATGTCGGGGCCGAACAAGCATGCAGTTTAGTTTACCAAAGAACAATTAGCCCCTGAGCCCAAACAGACCCTGGCACATGTGGTTGAGAGGCGAGAGCCACAGGGGGGCACCAGATGATGGGTGGGTTGGGAGGGAAGCGTGTGGCGCGTGGCAGCCACACATGTGCCAGTCTTTGGCTCCTGGGCATGTCCTGCCTCACTGCTACTCTCACAGGGAGAAAGAGAAAAAGAGACAGAGAGAGAGAGAATGCCTTCTCTTCCCTGTCCTGTAGTCTCTGGGAGCCACTCCATTCTCTTCAGAATTGCAGGCAGCCTTCCAGATATAGAGCTTACAACAGAGGAAGCATCCTATGGCCTTGTGGCTTTCCTACAGAAACCAGCGTTCTCTACTTCTTTATCCCTCCGTCCCTCATTCTCTCTCTTGGTATTTTCCCCCTTTTCTCTTTGTACCGTGCCAAGTGGGCCCAGTGCCAGCTGCATTTGCAACCACGAGTGACCTCTGCCTTTTTTTTCTTGTCTAATGAAATGACAAAACAACAGATTTACATATGCAGAAACAGGTGTTGTAACAGGTTTGACTGCTCTTGACCTAAACCATGTTAGAAGGAAATAAATGCACAAAAAAAGTTTATTAGCAGCAGCTGCCCGAAGGTATTTAGGCTCTGATGGGCACTCAAGTTTACACCATCTGCCTTGCTGGTTGCCAGAAGTGACAATCTAAATCAAAAACCACCCATCAAATATCCTAAAAATAAACCATTGTATTGCTGCGGCCATATGTTGTGGCCATTTCTTTTATAAAAGTGGCTGAATGAAGGCTCATGGCCCTGTCATCCAGGGGAACCCTACAAGCCGCACAGTAGCCTATAATTACTCTCAACCAATCCCCTCTGTTCCAACCAGAACACTGCGTCAGCATCTCACATCATGATGTCCAAGTCAATCCCTCGGAAATTACAGGATATTAAACTATGGCACTACGACAAAAAGAACTAGGCCCACTATCCACGGACAAGTTTGAGGAAACTCTATAGCGGGCAAAATGTTGGTATGAAGTGTTACTAATAGCGAGCTAGTGAATAGCTTTTACGCTTGTAATGTCACCTGTTGTACATTGGCAAATCATTAAAGTATTCAAACTAATAGAATGTGCTAATAGGATTGTTAGAGACATTTATGATCTAATCAACTAGCCTACATGCAGCAGATATTATAATGTGGCCATGATATCAAAGACACAACAACAAATAGCTAGGCATATTTCTGAAAATTGCCTCCCTTTTATATCACTGTAAAAAATAAATCATAGCCAAGAATGTCATTTTTGTCGTTTAAAGTGCATCCACGTATTTCTGAAAGACAAAAGCTGCAAAAGCCCTGTTTTTTTCCCTGGCTGTTTTTATTTAGACGAGCCAGTGAGACAAAAGGAACAAGCCTGAGACAGTCGTGACCCTGCCAGAGTGTTGTAACTTGTTGTAGAGCAACGCCGGCAGAAGGCAGCACCATATGCCCCCAGCCCCGAGCTCGATGCTCTTTCTGCAGCCTAATGTGCCTGTCAAAAAGCATTACCCTCACAAATCCTGTGTTTTTACAACATGTTGGAAATAAACAGTTCTCCCCCCCTCCCCCCATCTCTCTCTCCCCTACAGAATTGTCCTCAGAGACACACAGCACCAGTGAGAGGAAGGTCAGTGTTTGTTTGTGTTCCTGCTGTTTGAGCAGCACATGCCTGCTTCAAATCAATACTAGCCATTCCCTCCCTTTTTTTCCTAGAATTCATAAAAAGACAACTTCAATGAGCCCCAGGTGTTTAAAAAAGCCATGTTCATTTGACCAACAATTGAATCAGATTGTAAGATGAAGCTAGCACACAGATCGAGAAATGACTCATTACACAATTTTGTTTCTCAATGAACCGTTAAACAATTGTAGAGTTAAGACAATAGCCCTGTTATTTCTCAATCTGTCTGATGTGAGTAGTTGTTTACAGTGATGCAGACAGGGTGGTGGCAGATTTCGCCTGAGTGATGGCGACCTTGCCGTTCGCTATGAGTGACCCTCCATCTTTGATATAAGGGCAAGACCTTGCAACCAACACATTCTTTCACACCAGTCCAGTACACTGTCCCTTCTTTCTCCATCCAACCGTGACTTAAAGAAAAGCAAAGGCTGGCATTATTTTACACTGCTGTGAGCATAGCATAGAGAAGGGATGAGAAACTCCATTCCTTGGGGGCCTGATTGTTGTCACACTGACTCCAGTAATCAACTAATAGTGATCTTCAGTTTAAAATGCAATTAGATTAATCAGCTGTGCTAGGGATGGGGGAAAAAGTGTCACCACTCTGGCCCCCGAGGACTAGAGTTGCCCATCTCTGTCATATAGAGTAAACAAGTGTTGGCTGCACAAAAGCAGGAGAAAAACGTGAACAAGAAGTGACCCAAAACTATCAAATCTATTCTCGCATGGGAATCAAACAACTAAAACAGAAATCACACAATTGTACAGATAATGCAGGTTGAAATGCAGCAAGTCCACGTAACAGGTAGAACTAATGGCCTTTTAAAGGTGGTTCAATTGTCAAGGTCTAGGTCATGATCAAGCATCTACTGCTAGGCCTTAGCTTGAGCCGATACAGCAGGACTGCGTTGGTAGACTGCAATGGTAACAATGCTTTGTTGGTTAGTGGTAAAGCAAGTTTGTTTACATCAGTCACAAGTCATGCTGCAGTTTGCATAGGTTCTATTCTTTGTTCAAATACAGGAGTCATTATGAGGTTTTGGGAACCCGCTGAACCTGCAGCGCACATGTGTTTGGTCATTTGTTTGTAGTGCAACAACCCTGAGATCGTGGCATGTTGACGTACAACGTGATATTTCGAAACCTTGCTTTCTTATAAACACCGCATGTAGGACTGTTATACACCAATAGAAATATTGGCAAGTGTTTCAAACTGACAAGTGAGAACAGTTATCAGTATTCCATTGTTCTAAAATGAGTCGCAACGAGCAATGAGACACTCCTCCAAACTTGTCCAGAAAGTCAAATAAATGCTCGGTGTAAAATAAACCCGTCGGGGCTTGAGACTTGTTTCAAAGACAACACTTAACCCAGCCTTGAGTCTTGAGTCAAACCGCAAATCTCAGTTGAATCCGTAACCTCTGACTCCACCCAACACAAGCTTTTCTTGGCGAAAAGTCACAGTGTTTCTTATCCACAACAGCAGAAAGTCCAGCTTATAGAAGTGACCCAGAGCGCAACTAAAAAAAGTCTGAGCTCTTGGCCTCTTCGTTACTGGCGCACACAAAACACCATTACCATTATGTGGATAATTACAGTGCCTGGGGGCCTCTTAAGCATGCTATATACTATTTTATCTTAAGATGTCAATCTCTTCTAGGCTGACAGCTAGAAGCATATGATCCTGGTAAACAAATATGTTCACGCAGCACAAAAGTGCCATTAAAGGCCAAAACTGTCAACACAAATTCCATTCTTTCTGGAGGGAGGGAGGGAGTGAGGGAGGAGGGAGTGAGGGAGGGAGGGAGGGAGGGAGGGAGGGAGGGAGGGAGGGAGAGGGAGGGAGGGAGGGAGGGAGGGAGGGAGGGAGGGAGGGAGGGAGGGAGGGAGGGAGGGGAAAAAAAAGACTTGATCACCTCTGGTTGCTTTAACTTGCATGGAGGTTGTCATGGAAACATTTCTATGAAGTTAACGGGATAAAAACAGAGAGCTTTCCAGTTTAATTGGCTTAGAGAGCAGAGTTGACTTGCCCATAAATTAAAACACAGACAGGGTACAATGCTCATATTTAGACAAAATGAAACTATGGTGCTCCACCCTTTTGTTTTTCCTTTTCCCCACCAAAAAACAGAGCAACACCTCTAAGGTTGAGCAAGCTGCCAGTTTTATTAAAAAGGAGATGCTGGGGGGATGGGTGGTGATACAATACAAAAGCTAAGAGAGAGGCTAGAGTTCATATAATGAAAAAGTAGGTATTTGTTTCAAAGTTGATCTGTAATAAATTAAAAGAAAACAATATGTACTTTATTCTAAAGACAGACTGCACTGCATGACATGTACTTTGAATGATTTAAAGGAAAACTCAATATACATGAAAAACAGAACAAGTCATATACTATTTCTCAGTTACTAGCATACATTTATTTATTTTTACCAGAGAAAAAAATCATGCATTAACCTATGACTGGTCGGCTGAAATCTAAAACTTAAAGGTGCAATATGCAGAAATTCCTCTGCCACTTCCTGGTTGCTAAAATTCTAATAGTTCACCTAATTTCAGTTCATGTGACAAAACAAGCAATGTATAGTGTAGATTGTCAAGAATCATTGTACCATCTAAACCGCTGTGGAAACCGATATCTTTTCAATAACCAAAAATATTGTATTTTCAGCTGTTTGAAGGTAGTGTAGAAAACCAAAAGTAAATGATGCAAACACAAGATTTATGAACGGGAAGCATAGAAATAGCATACATAGAACAGATCTACCGCTTTTTAGACTTGCTTTCAATGAGAATGACAGAATGCCCCAAAAGTTACATATTGCAGCTTCAATTTTGATAAATGATTGAAAGGTATGATAAACGTATGCACATTAATCCTTGGGAGGACATTCATTTTCATATTACCATAATGTAGCAGCAAACCACAAAATGATAAATGCAGCAATCAAAAAAATGGATGCAGAGTGACATAATAGTAAGTGCAGTGTGCTACTAATGCTGGCCAGATACCATTTGTCCACATTCAACCATATAGCCTTTATGCAGACAGCAGAGTGAAATATTCGGTTACTTTCCCAAAAGTGAACGTCAACAACAAACTAAAAAGCCCTGAAATGGAGCCTCTATAGCTACAGACTTATATAGTTCCTACCAGGCATCTGATCACAGAGGTTCCAAACAAGGAGTTGACAAAAGTATGGTCCTAAAATGAGGGCGAAAGTGTTGAGTGATGAAACAGTGAAGCACACCTGCATTTTAGGCTGGGGAACACCTGTGCACCCACGGCTTGAACAAAAGGGTTCAGTCTTGATAATCCACCAGGGGTGAAAACTGATCACAGGCCATGTGGGAACTTTGTTAGCGTTTCTATAAGAAGAAAAAAAGCTACACCTAGGCTATCGATTTAGGTGCAGCGCTAACTAAAGTAGAGAGGTGGGAGGGGGTCCTTAACCGAGGTGTAGCAAACCATCGTCCAAACTACAAGTCCATCGTGCTCATTAAGAACTATGAGGATAATGCTGAAAGTGGCATCTCATTTCATATCTGGGCTGTGAAGATATGGAATATGCTGTAATGGAGCAAGAGTGCAACGGTAAGGTGTTACCCATTGATCTTCATCATCATCGCCATCAACAACAATAACAGTACAACTAGTTGTACTATTATACTTTTGCTTCATATTTTAAGCTTTGGTAGTCTGAGCAGCAACAGCAGTTGGTAGCCAGAAGCAATAGTAATGTAATAGTAATAGTAACTGTAGTGTAAAAAGGAACATCAAATAATAGTAAAGTAAGTTACTGTAGTAGTACTATAGTAGTAGAAGGTGATGATAATAGTAAGAACTGTGGCGCAACTGATAACGACACTGCTGCGAATTCTCATTGTGCAGATGGTAAACTAGATTGCAATACATTATTATCAACGAATCAGTTATAATAGCTCAACTTTTAGTTTTAGAGAAGAAAAAAAACGTTTTCCAATATCGGCATATTAATAAGATAGTGGTGAATGCTGTACATTCCAAATGATCATTATATTCAATGGCCAACAAAAATATTTCATTTCAAACTTGAATTCTTACATTTAAATGAGACTACTTTGAGATTCCATTCCAGTGAATGAATGTGACGATGACTATTACATTTTAAAATATATAGTTTTATTAATTCAAAAACATCGGAATAAGTTAATACATCTCTGAATTGGTAGGCTACTTTCAACTGGTTATCTACAACTATTCTACCTGACTTTTCAACCTGTGCAAAAATGGTCTTCCATAACGTTTTATTGTATTGTTATCAGTGCTAATGGCAACACATAGTTCCATCTTTGATATACTGAAAAGAAAGACATAAAGGCATAGGATACATTGTTGCATATCGGCTGCAACGAGACAGTGGTCATCTATAGAATAGTTCTATCCTCCCTATTGGCTGCACACGCTGGACAGTGTTGCTTGAGGGTCCTTGGCAACGAAAAAGCACAGTCGACTATTGTGTGAAGTACATGAAAGGAACCAACATGAAATATGTAATATATATATATACATACATACATATGCAATATGTAGTTGTAAGTTGTTCATCCGCACAAACTTTGGCTTCATCATTTAAGTTAGTGGACAGTAAGAATCGATGAAGAGAATCAGTGAAACTCAAAGAGGGTGGAAAGAAAGAAACACTTTGTGTCAAACTTACCAAAACGCAGGTTTATTTCCTCCAGGAAAACAAGAGCCACCACGTGAGAAGAAGTTGGTGTACGTTCAGCTTCAAGAAATCTTCACACGTGACTGTACAAGTAACCATAAAGCAGAACCAAAAAATGAACAACAAGCCGTAGAGTAAATAAAAACTCAAATATTCCTCCGTTGGCGCTGCACTCGTACAAGCGTTGTCTTGCACTCCTGCTGTCTCCAGTCAATGCTGCTGTTATTACTAATGTAACAGAAAAGGCAGTACACCGAGTCCGGTTTGAATACTCTCGCATGACGCGCAATGCGAAGAAGTAGCTTGTTTTCGCAATGCGATTCAATACATCGAGATGTATTCCACGAACTATTTTGGACTATCTTATTACAATACAGCCCCAGGGGAGGCACTTACGCGGAGTTGAATGTTATTCTTTTTTTTTTTTTGGAGCGCTACGAACCCCCCCCCCCCCCCATATGACGTCACGTCCACCTGCTTTGTAAACAAAAAAAATATTTTGGAAGTTACACGGTTGGGTTTTTTTTTGTAAGTCAAAGATAAGCAAACAGTCCCATTGCCAGTTACATCTTGTTTCCAGATGAAGCCAGCTCCCATATCTACTGTAGAATTTATCTATAAAGTCGGCCACTGGAGAGAAACGTATTTAAATATCCAAATAATGTGTATTATATTGTATAATAAACATATGCATTGTTATTTGTAGACTAACCTACTGATCTTAAACGGATATGAATCAACGTGAGCATCAATACGGATATTTATTTGGAAGGTTTGTGCATACAATGAAAATAAATCATCTATACATCAAACAGCAATTACTAAAACGTTTAGTGCACATTTGCTAACTAATCAGTCCCAACTAAGGGTGCATATCGGTAATGTCAGCGCAAAGAAAATGCATTAGCAAAATATATAGCCTAACGGGATGTTATAATATTTTAGGTAATTCTACTCTTTTGAAATAACTATTTACTATATTTTCATGTGAAGAATAGATATTTTAAAATAGGCTTTGATTCAGGATGAGATTAGATTTTTTTTAAACAATCATCAAAAGAAACTATAAATATAGCTATTGTTGACATGTACATGGTGATGATAAGACGTTCGATCTATTGATGCGTGATCAATATACGTAATAGTAATCCTTGTGCCATTGCAGTTTGATCAGTCGTGTTTGTAAAACATTTAAAATTGGACCAGCGCTATTAAGACATCTATTAATGTTTTAAACCTTTAGAAATGTCAAAAGTATTTGTCATAACGCACTGTCCACTGCAGTGAACCTGCAGCATTGACCGGTGTGGACCGCAGAGATTGACGTTCAAGGCCTGACCTGTTGTATGTCGTCTTTATTTACTCTCCCTATAGATAAAATACTGGGTGAAAGTTGTTTGTTTTACACATACAGGAAAAACACATTTTCATATATATACAGGAAAAACACATGTTCATATATATATATATATATATATATATATATATATATATATATATATATATATATATATATATATATTAAATTACAAATTCGGCTTAATGAAACTGAAACAATTGTGTGTTGATTAAAAGGTTGATTGAAATCACTTGCTTCCGATTTTATGTGTATAAAGAAGGTACATTAATTTTTCAATGTGACGTTCAAACCTCTACTTTGTTTAAATGTTAGGCATGTGCTTCTGGTGTTTTATTGTTCCGTTTTGTTGTGCACAACAAATACACAATAATCTTACATCAAAAACAAATATTACATATCATTGTAAAACTTGTAAACAATTGAAAACTTGCAATTTACACCAGATAATCTGTATGTGCATGTGTGAGAAATATATAAAAGGGAATATTCTACATACAACATTAAATACATTCATATATATTTTATAAACGACCATGAAGATTAAAATCTTAAAATTGTTTAAAATACAATATGTTTTTCGTAAAAGATCCAATTCCATGACATTTTGGAAGATTCTAAGTGAGATTGAGCATTCTATCATATAATTTCTATAAATAGGAGGAAAGATCATTTCGGATGTCATTGAAGTATATAAAAAAAACGATATCGCTGATGTGTGGAAAAGGGTGCTTTGCTGCCACCTACTGGTAATTTAGTGTATTTTATTCACACAGGTCATAGGTATGTACTGCATGTCTTATAATACGTGAACAAATGTGTATTGTATACCGAGCTATTATTGACCTAACCTAATGCATTTGATGATGTTGAAATGCATATAAGCGATCAAAAGTCATATATGTTGAGGTCAGCCATGGTGTGCTGAGTAGATGACCTAATGCTGTGTCAAAGTATTTGGGCATGGAAGAAACCCTCTTTGGTCATACACTGATCTGATTATTCAGTACAGTAAATATCATACTCATGTCAGTTTCATGTCATTTTATGTAGAAATACCAAATGCACTGTCTTGTTGTCATGTTGACAATTCAATTCTAAAATAATCCATTGAGATTCATCAACAACCTTGCACAAAGAATCCATTGAGTGTGGAACCAGTCTACATACCTGGGCTGTATTGTATAACTAGGCCTACAGCCTGTTGAAAGGGGTATGTTAGATTTACAGGTGTACTTGCATCTCCTATCTGACCGGATTCAAGGAATTAAAATGTAATTTTACAAGGTTGATGTTACTCTGGCATCATCATCAGAGAGGTGATTGTTTGAGAGCCAGGGAGATCTTGGCTACTGTACAATAATTTCCTCTGAAGTTGCTTCATTTTCTAAGTCCTATCTCTTTGTCCTCAATAACCTGAGGCTTGGGGGATTATAGTATCACAACGGCAAGAGGGTATAGGAGAGATGAGGAATCCACAGGATTGAGACTTGGCCCTGGCACCACTTTTGATCCATTGTCTGGAGAACTTTATCGACACCTGCAAGTGACAGATTCAAACTGCATGCAACACTTACGGTCTGGGCAACCATAAAAACCATACACTACTAGTAAGTGATGATCTCATTCTGTCATTCAATAGATGCGCACAGATGAGTTCAATATACATTTTTGCCTCTGTCTTAAATGTGTCATATTTTTTTAGTTATTACTGGTATATTTCTTTATTGCCACAGATATGAGAGACGTTATGTTGGGACGGATGACTGCAGGGGCCGGACCAGCATATTGTATGAGACCTATTAATAGGCCTGGCTTACACTACAATATTCAGCTGTAACTGAACCCCGTATGTCAACTCACGTCCTCTCGAGTGTCGCCTCGGCCAGGGGCACTCTGGTTCTGTCCTCCCTTCCCAATGTAGACAGACAGCCAGCCCACTGATGTCTACAGACGATCCAAGGCCTCTCGGGCCCTCAAACTTCATGGAGGCTCCAGACACCAGAACCTGGGGAAGCAGGGATATTAAAGAGGGGGGTGTGATGGAGGAAGAGGAGCGAGGAAGCCGATACACACAGAAAGGCGCCATGGACGAGTCGGACGAGTCAGATGGTTCGGAGCCCGAGCCCCTGGCCGTCATCCGTAGGAAGGTGTCCTTTGCTGACGCCTTCGGTCTGGATCTGGTATACGTCAAGGAGTTTGACAGTACAGACCTGACGGGGGCAGAGGTCGCTGACCCCCCGGAGCCCGAGGTCAAAGTTAAAGAACCGGACGAGTATTTCCTGTCATCTTTGTTTACCGTGCCCTCGTCTCCAGAGGAACTCGAACAGAGACTCCAGGATCAGAAGCTGGAGCTGGAGAGCATTGAGTTACTTCCTGGCACCACCGCGCTCAGGGGTATTGTCAGGGTGGTGAACCTGTGCTACAATAAATCCCTTTATATCCGGATCACTCTGGATAGCTGGAAGACCAACTTTGACCTGCTGGCTGAGTACGTCCCGGGCTCCAGCGATGGAACAACAGACAGGTTTGCGTTTAGGCTTACCCTCGTGCCGCCCTTTGAGATGGAGGGAACCAGAGTGGAGTTCTGCCTCAGATACGAGACATCAGTGGGCACTTTTTGGGCAAACAACAGTGACATGAACTATGTGCTGTTCTGTCACAAAAAGGGAGGCAGAGATCTGATAGCAATGGAGCCTCAGCTAGAGGAAGTAAATAACTGGAGAGAGAAGAGAACTTGTCTGAAAGTCAACAGGTGAGGAGTCACCCCGGTCCTATTCTTGTTCCCTCTGCTGACAGTAAGCGATAGAAACACACTATTACTGAAGTATTAAATAACTAAGTATTAATCACTATAGCATAGATTACAAACAAGTAGTTCTGAAAGCAAATTGAGTAATAGGCTTAAAACATATTATTATCTCTTAGTGAAATAGGAAAATATTTGATTATTAGTGTGACACATTTATATATATATATGGAAGAAATAAATATTTCTATTATTCTAGATGGATCACCTGTGCATGATTGTTGGAGTTAGCTTTTTCAGAGATGTCCGTTGTGCTCGGCCACAGTATCAAATTGCTCCCCATGGGATCTAGTCTCAGTCCAGATTTCCATGACGTCTGATATTGACTGGGAAATAAATTGTTTCCATTTTTGTTTGTTTTTTACTTTAGGACCAAAATCTTAACAACTTCTGTATTTTGGTTCTTGAGGAACAGTAATTCCATATTGTTTTGCCCCATAACATTTCATGTAATTTGTTCTGTCCTCTGTGTTGACAGTAAGATGAACAGCGCTGAGGAGAACCTCGCGGAGACCACTACAGACGGTCCAGGTGTGTATATCCCTCATATTATGTCTGTGAAATGTGAACGCCATGCTCGGGAATCTGAGTCTGTGAGCAATTTATTTTCCAGATTCAGCCACACACAGAGCAGAGGGGACTGGCAGGAAAAAAGTGGAAAACGCAGAGCATCTGCTCTCTATTCTGCATCATGAGGATTACCGTCACAAAAATTTGGTGAGGTCAAACATTTGTACTAAAGGGCTGGTAAACATTTTGACATATCCTGGGTGGGGTGCCACATACACATACACATTTGACACAAAACAATATTTAACACATTTCTCGCCATAAAATACATATAGTTAATACATGTTTGACCGTTATTACCAACCATGCTCTTTCTGCAGTGAGGCATGTCTGTACTTCAGCTAGTTACGCGTGATTCAGTGTAACATACTGCACAGTACGTGAGGAGACAGTGAGGCATTTTACATGATACTTGAGAGCATACCATACATTGTTTTACTGCAGTCATGTGTGCCACTAGTAACTGCAAAGGGTAAGTATGTATAAAAAAAAAATGGTATTGCACCCAAAGTACCAATATCATTGCAATATTCTACAAAAGTTACACATTTGTTTTATTGCAATAAGTTCAAATATGTTTTCTATTAGTCCTTGTTAGATCAGATGTTAAAACACATTTTGTGAAGGAAACTAAGTAAGTGCAAACCTAAATATGCCCTTTTCCTTTCTTTGTTGACTGACAGGGGGGTAGTCAGAGGAGCAGACGAAGGAAGGCCTGTTCAGCACGAGTGCAGGAATACTTTTCTCGGCGAGAGCAGGCGGCAAGACAGGAACACATTTCCAATGGGCTACCACATAACGAACTGGAGAAGCCACCTTCACTTCCAGACATCAGAATCAAACCCTTAGGGGACAGCGCCTCCAGTCTCCTACGATTACGTCAGAAGAAACAAACCAATGATACCCCTCAAATAATGACATACCACCAGATACCCCTACTTTCCCTGGACTGGGGCAAAGATAACGTGCGTGTGGGGAATCCAGATGAGGATGACTGGATTAGAACAAGGACCACACCTCAGCTCACATCAGACAAGTTAGAGGACAATCTGGGAGAACAAACCTCTGTTTGTGATCTGTGGGAAGCCTTTCTCAATGGCACAGACTCCAAAGATACCACCAGTGTGCCAGAGTCTGAATGGCTACAGTCGGCAACTTCAGTTTGCCCCTCAATCGAAACTGAGGATTTTGAGGCTTCCTCAAAAGTCGACAACCAACAGGAGGATGACTTGGACTCAAATACACAAAGATACACCCACTGCACGGTAGATGAATTGCCGTCGTGGGCTCACAATCATGTGATGCCTGTGGTCAGTGCCGAGGAGCCACTGTCAAGCTCGGGTGTCACCTTCCCCAGAAACGACAAAGCGTTAGTTTATAATCCTTCCCAAAGGTCAGAGGCTATCCTTGTAACAGACACTCTACAGGAATCCATTCCCTCGGGTGCCGCAAGGGTGGCCGGGGGGTCTGTTGACAGCACGGCTCAGTGCCACAAGCATGTGGAGGCGGGGGGAGGAAGAGGAGAGGAGCCTTTCATGCCATACAGAGCAGAGCCGGTAACAAGCTCGGGGGAGACCGAGACAACAGATATGACAGCAATGGCGGAATCTCAGAATGCCAGTGCAGTAGATAGAATCTGGCAGGGAGAAAGGCAAGACAAGACGCTTTCTTCCGACGTGGTAGCAGAGGTTAAAGGCAACATGCACAAAGCAGCTGATGATACTGTGACATTTAGGGAGACAGTCGCGGCGAGGACAGAGGATAAAACAAACACACAGAGCTATGGAGTGGAGGAGGGATTCACACAGGCCTACAAAGAGGATGAGCTATTCAAGCCGAACCAACCAGAGGAAGAAGAATTCACACAAGACCTCACAGAAGAAGCGTTGCATAGACAGAGTCCAGCAGTGGAATATGAATTCCAAATTAACCGAAGAGACAAATTCTATTTAGAACTGAACCTAACAGAGTTGGAAGAATTCAGGCCGAGTCAAACATATGAAGAAGAATTCAGGCCGAGTCGAATGTATGAAGAAGAATTCAGACTCAATCAAACAGAAAAAAAAGAATTCAGACTGAAACAAACACATGAAGAGGAACTCAGACCAAACAAATCAGATGAAGTTGAAATCAGACCATTTAATACAGTGGAAGATGAATTAAAACCCAATCAATCAGAGGCAGAGAAATTCAGATCAAATCAAGAAGATGAAGAAGAAGAATCTAGAGCGAACCAAACATTCGATGGTGAATTCAGCTGGAACCAAACTGAGGTAGAGGAATTAAGACCAAACAAAATTGAGATGGAAGAGGAATTCTCACCAAGCCATCAAGATGAAGAAGATGACAGACCGAGCCATACAGACAAAGAATTGCGCCTGAGTCATGAAGACGAAGAGCTAGACAGAGAGAACCAGACATTTGCCGAAAAATTTAGACCGAACCAAACACCCAATGAAGTATTCAGATCAAACGAATTCGAGGAATTCGGACAGTTTGATGAAGAACAGAGAGACAGAGAGAACCTAGAAGAGGTTGAAGAATTCAGATCCAACCAAACACACGAAGAGGGATTCTGGTCAAATATAATACAAGAAGAAGATATCTATCAGAGCGTAAATGAAGAAGAGCTATACAGAGACATAGATATGGATAAAGATTCATCAACGCACAACCTAACAGAGCCCGAAGTGTTCAGGGAAAAGAACACAGGAGAAGTGGAAAAGACAGAAAATGTCGTGGCCGAAATGTCCAGACAGAGAGACACAGAACAGATAAATGAAGAAATAAGTATGGAAACTCCAGAAAAGGAAGAAGTGAAGGACTTAACGGACGAGACCGCGGACACCCGAAATGAGAGTGAGGACATGTCAACAGAAAAGGAAGAAAAGCATGAGGTGACAATGGAAAATGTTGAAGGACCAAGACAAGATAAAAATGGAAAGTTGTCAGAAGGCTCCAAAGAACTTATTATGGAGGATGATAAAGAATGGGTGGGAAAAGAGGTAGAGTTGGGCGAAGATGAGTTGTTCAGAGAACAGAAAGGTTTGAATGAGGAAACGTTAGAAGAGGTGTTATATTTGCAGTCGGTTGATAATTGTCCTTTAGCCGAACAAGACAAGGAGAAGGAGGAGAAACTGTCAGATGTACCTGAAGTCGTTAAAAATGTACCGAACCACCAGGCAAAACGTCTCACTAAGAAAGCGGTGACTGACATAGACTCCTGGGTAGATTCTCTCATGAAGGCACCTACAGTTCCCGATTTGACCTTCACACCGAGACAAGGCCTTAGCCAAACTACACCCAGTAGCAATGCAGAGCCCTCTATGGGCCAAGCCTATGCGTCATCTCCAAACAGAGGTACAACTGTCCTCTCTCATTCATTTTCCCACAGCACAAGATTTAACACAGTGGTCAGTGACGGGAGTGAGTCAGGGGTCAGTCAGGGGTCAACCCAAAACCCATCGTCATTAGTGGAGGATCAGGAGACCTTCAGCAGCCATACGAGCCCTCCACCCCCTGAGAAAGTGGAGGATGCTGCCAGCAGCATCTTGGCATGGTTGAGGATGTTCATCTCTCTCAGTAGCGTAACCAGAGCACTGGTCTATGCCCTTTTGGTAGCAGTGTTTCTCTTTACCACTCTTGTGTATAATTTCCCAGCGTGCTTTGCTCTCTACTTGTTCTCACTGTATTGGTGGTGCTGTGTGGCAGATAGGCAACGCGTGACAGGGACTGACAGAATAGATGGAGAGAGGTGAAGTGTTTGTGTGTAAAGAATTATAATATTGTGCGTGTGCGCACGTGTGTGTATGATTTGGGTAACACTTTACATGAAGTTGCTCTTACACCTGTAATTACTACTGTAGCAACATTATTGTACATGGTACTTCAGCATTAGCTATTGCAATTATAATGCATTTGTTAATACAATGTTGTTACTAGTGTAATGACAGTGTTACTACAGAGGTATGAGAGCAACTCAGTCTAAAGAGTTGCCATGATTTGTTTTAGTTTGTTGCAGTGTTTTATGGGCCCAATATCAAAAGTGAAAATGTACCAAAGTTATTAAAGGAGAAGGAAATCCATTATTCCAATGTAGGACAAAAGGGGGATGGCTAAACCACGTGGGGCATTGGAGATTTGAAAGTGAAGTTCCTTTATTTCTTTTTCCATTTGTCTTTCCTCAACAATGACAACATATGAGCTTCAACAGAAAGCTTTCCAGATTTCCCCAGGTCTTATACGCTGACTAAAGATTGTCTTGCATAGTCATTGCTGCACTGTAGTTCAAATGTTTTAACCTATAGTCATCATATCGCACCTCTGTAATGAACTTGAAATGTATAAGTCATACATCTATGTGGGCCGCAGTTGATTGGGCTGGAGCATGTGTTAGGCAGACGTATGAGATTACAATGTCTCTGTGATCCTGGGAGATCACTTACTGGCCCCCCATCTGACCTATCTCTCTCTGACATGTCGCCTACAGATAGTAAGGTCAAATGGACTGCACTGTTTCATCACTTAATCATTGTAAGGATTGGAGATGAGGATGATGATGATGATGATGATGATGATGATGATGATATAATCAAGTTGTGTGATTTCTGTGACTTTGTCTTTCCATTAAAAGTCCTGTACTTGACTTTGACAGATGACATTTTTATGGGATATATTTTCACCTCCTTATATGAAACATTGCAGCAGTTTTCAGAAACTGCCCTAAAGTTTCACAAAAACAGTATTATTAATCATGACGTGAAGAGACAGAAAGTACACTGCTATAGCTTTTTGTAAAATGGTGGACGTGATATGTCTTCCGTTACCCAAGTCCCCAAGTGCTTGCTGTCCTCAGACGAGCCATAAAGGGCCAGTAGTGCTAATTCATGGGAGAGTTGGCAGGTGATGTACTGTGAGTTCATCATGACTTACTTGTGGGTCAGGTTTTGATTGCGATAATGCTCACTTGCCCACTAACACGGGATACACGGCTTTGACCAATCCTTACGCAGACAGTGGCCGCGATCCCCTGCTCAGACATTGCATCCATGCGCCAACCAATGTTGTTGCCACGTCATCGACAGTGTCATCGACTGACAGATTGCTATAAAACACGTTATAATGTGGTTAGCTGATAAACATCTATCAAGTCATGAAAAAACTGTGTTTTCCTGACTATTTTTGAGTAAGTTTATCTAAGACAATAATTCTTGAGAAATACTTTTAGCTCCTATGAATTATTTATCTTCTGTGTCTCATGGGGGACAAACATCAATAACTGCCATATGGAACCACATCCCCAAGACTGATATCTTGTCACATGCATGATTCCAATTCCGAATTCTGAAATGTTCTGTTTCTATCACATGCAGAAACAGTGCATTCAGTCGCTCTGTAAAATGCATCCAGGGCATGCACATACAATTAGGTATGCCGATTGTTGACTCAGCATTCACATCATCCCCCTTCGGGACCTCCTTTAATGAACTGATAAATCACACTGACATCTTTCAGAGTTCAGAAGAAAGTTGAACAAGTATTCAATGTGCAACTACGCAAATGTAGGTGTGTGTGAGAGAGAGAGAGAGAGAGAGAGAGAGAGAGAGGGAGCGAGAGAGAAAGAGAAAGAGGGAGAGAGTGTGAACGATAGTGTGTGTGTGCATGTGCGTGTGTGCATACGTCTGCATGTATATGTGAGAGTGTATGTGCGTATGCATACCTCTGCATGTATATGTGAGAGTGTATGTGCGTATATGCATACGTCTGCATGTATACTGTATGTGAGAGTGTATGTGCGTATGCATACGTCTGCATGTATACTGTATGTGAGAGTGTATGTGCGTATGCATACGTCTGCATGTATACTGTATGTGAGAGTGTATGTGCGTATGCATACGTCTGCATGTATACTGTATGTGAGAGTGTATGTGCGTATGCATACGTCTGCATGTATATGTGAGAGTGTATGTGCGTATGCATCAGTGCATGTGCACGTATGTGCTTTTGAGTGTTAGATAAAGCAGTAGTTTGACTGATACTGCAGTAAGGGGAGTCACTTGATCCAGTCTGCTGCATTGTGACTGCTGACCTTTGGTGGGCTGGCGTCGATCGAGTCTAGGGCTGGCATAGTTGGAGCTGCTCGTCAGGAAACTGCTTTGAGGAATCACAGAGCTGCCTGACCCCGGCTAGTCCAACATATTCCGAATCTGGAAAGAACAGTGGCACTGGTTGCAACAGGTTCACACACACTGCCTACACTCTACACACTGAGCTGACTACACTCTACACACACTGCTGACTAAACTCCACACACACAGCTGACAACACTCTACACACACAGCTAACTACACTCTACACACACATCTGACTACACAACACACACAGCTAACTACACACACAGCTGACTACACACACACAGCTATCTACACTCTACACACACAGCTGACTAAACTCCACACACACATCTGACAACACTCTACACACACAGATGACTACACGCTACACACAGCTAACTACACACACAGCTGACTACACCCTACACACACAGCTGACTACACTCTACACAGACAGCTGACTACACTCTACACACACAGCTGACTACACTCTACACACACAGCTGACTACACTCTACACACACAGCTGACTACACTCTACACACACAGCTGACAACACTCTGCACACACAGCTAACTACACTCTACACACACATCTGACTACACAACACACACAGCTGACTACACGCTACACACACAGCTGACTACACTCTACACACACAGCTGACTACACTCTACACACAGCTGACTACACTCTACACACACAGCTGACTACACTCTACACACACAGCTGACTACACTCTATACACACAGCTGACAACACTCTACACACACAGCTAACTACACTCTACACACACATCTGACTACACAACACACACAGCTGACTACACGCTACACACACAGCTAACTACACACACAGCTGACTAAACACACAGCTATCTACACTCTACACACACAGCTGACTACACACTGCACACACAGATGACTACACGCTACACACAGCTAACTACACACACAGCTGACTACACCCTACACACACAGCTAAACTACACACTACACACACTGCTGACTACACACACAGCTGACTATACACTACACACACAGCTGACTACACACTACACACACAGCTGACTACACACACAGCTGGCTACAATCTACACACACAGCTGACTACACGCATGCCACTTAGCCACTGGTACAGCTGACTAATTAATAGCAAAAAGGCACTGCTGATCACAAGCAACATGCCATAAGCACAGCTGACTGGGCCTCAACACACACAAGATAATGTATCTATAATCTGAGTAGTTTTATCTCAACATTACATGAACATATGAAAAACTGAGGATTGTTCAAGGAAATGTCAATGTGTCCGCCAATGATTTTGACTGGTTAGTTGTGAGTTAGTCTGTGTGATGAGGTGTACTGCAGCCAACACATCGCACAGTGGCGATTTTAGCATGTAAATCTTGGTGGGGCAAACAATATATTTTTTTAATGCATGCCAGCAAGGCCACTACACAGCACAACACTAAACAATACATTAATTGCTCTATAACGGTGACAAATGGTGCCATATGGCATAAGGGGATGACAAGGGGACATGAGGCAATCCGTAATTTCGATTAAGACATTAATGAGCGAGCTAGGACAGACGTAGTCAGTTTAACTATTTGTTCATCACTTTTGAAATGTACAGTGACCGAATTCAGAACATGGTCCATTCTTACAGTATTCTCCCTGTACACTAAGTCAGAACAATAGCATAAAAAAGGGGGAATATAAGCAGACAATGAAAGCTCTTACAATATTCGATGATTGCATTTCTCTAAAACAGACTATACGCTGTGCCCCCACCAAGTCAGAACAGTAGGCTCCGCTTATGAGGGGAAAAGGAACCAAATTATTAGGGTGAGGCACATGTGGCACTAACAGCTTACTACACAACATACACTAGGTATTACTTTCTTGGCTACAGTATACATATCTCCCTGGCATTTTATATCATGTATGCAGCAGAGTACAATACATTTTTGGACTCACCTTGTTGTGCTGTGCTCACCTGAACAGGAAGGTGGCACGACGATCCTTCTTGTGGGCTCTAGAAAGAGGCCCGAGTTCCCGACTTGGAATTCCGAGTTGGATGACCAATCAAAATGATTTTCCGTATTTTCCCAGCCTGAGCTATTTTTTTTCAGAGTTCCCAGTTGTCTTGAAATCACTGAAGTCTGAGATGTCCCAGTTCCGAGTTTCCAGTTGTTTTGAACATTCACCATATTTTCTGCCCCTCCACCACAGAAAGCACTGAGCGAGGCTGACAAAAACCTGCATTTTGGAGCTGCCTTAATCAAGAAAGCATAAAAGAGACCATGTCTCTGTTTACATTGTTTGTAGACTGATATCTGACAAGTATTGATGCCAAAATAACATGCAAAACAGCAAAAAAAAAAATATGTATATATATTTATTTTTTAAGCTAAACAGGTGGGCCTCGAAACAGGTGGGGTCGCCAGCCCTGAATGATGCGTCGCCACTGCTTGCATCTAGTTTAGGCTACAAATGTAATAATTCTCTTTCAAAAACCATTCGTGCCTAAGTATGACCGGTCCATTTCTTATTTATCTGTCTGTTACTGATAGGACCTGCTGTGAAGCATCACTAGACCTACTTATATTTACAAGTTTGTCTATACAAAGACAATTGATGTGTACGGTTATGTTATAGCATTCACCGGCATTCGTTTCAGTTGATACATTTCTAACTCGCTAGGCTATAACCATAGCCACGGGAAGTAGTTTGGTTGGGGCTGGGGGTGCCGCAATTTTTTTTCAGAGTTAAAATAGTAAGTAGAACAAAAACACACGAGAAAGAGAAATAAGGATAACATGAGAAAGTAAGTAAGCTATGTACAGAGTCAGTTTCAGGGCCAGTGCCAATACCATGCTCCAATAACGTTTGCCATGCAGAAGCAGAGAGCACAGTCTATGACTTGGGTGGCTGGAGTCTTTAACAATTTTCCGGGCCTTCCTTTCACACCGCCTGATATAGATGTCCTGGATGGCAGGGAGCTCGGCTCCAGTGATGTAGTGGGCTGTCCGCACCACCCTCTGTAGCGCCATGCAATCGAGGGCGGTGAAGTTGCCATACCAAGCAGTGATTTAGGCAGTCAAGATGCTCTCAATGGTGCAGCTCTAGAACTTTTTCTCGATTTGAGGGACAACGCCAAATCTGTTCAACCTCCTGAGGAGGAGAGGCGCTGTCGTGCCTCTTCATGGCTGTTTGGGTATGTGTGGGACATTTGAAGTCCTTAGTGATTTGAACACTGAGGAACTTGTGTGTTCTCGACCTCCCGTTTCCTGTAGTCCATGATCAGCTCCTTGGTCTTCCTGAGGGATAGGTTGTTGTCCTGGCACCACATTGCCAGGTCGCTGACCTCCTTCCTGTCTCATGGTCGTCAGTGATCAGGCCTACCACCGTCGTGTCATAAGAAAACTTGATGGTGTTGGAGTCGTGGCCATGCAGTTGTGGGTGAACAGGGAGTACAAGAGGGGACTTAAGCACCCTCCTCTGTAGGGGCCCCGTGTTGAGGGACAGCGTGGCAGAGGTATTGTTGCCTACCCTCACCACCTGAGGCAGCCTGTCAGGAAGTCCAGGATCCAGTTGCAGTGGGAGGTGTTCAGTTCCAGGGCCCCAAGCTTGGTGATGAGCTTGGAGGGGACTATGGTATTGAACAATTAGTTGTAGTCAATGAACAGCATTTGCACATAGGGTATTCCTCTTATCTAGGTGAGTGAGGGCAGTGTGGAGTGCAATTGAGATTGCATCGTCTATGGATCTGTTGAGTGGTATGCAAAATGTGGGTCTAGGGTGTTTGGGATGATGGAGTTAATGTGTGCCATAACCAGCCTTTCAAAGCACTTCATGATTACAGATGTGAGGGCTACAGGGCGGCAGTCATTGTGACATGAAACCTTATAATTCTTGGGGACAGGAATGATGGTGTTCATTTTGAGACATGTGGGTATTACAGACTGGGACAAGTGTTTGTGAATATGCCTGCCAGCTGTTCTGCACATGCTCTGAGAACGTGCCCTGGAATACTGTTCAACCACACGGCCTTACGAGTGTTGACCTGATTAAGGTTCATATGGTAAAAAAAAATTGAACAATATATTTAAAAAAATGGGTTGTATTTACATTAAATATTACTTTGGATTTCTTATTTATTAGGTTTAACCAAAGGGGAAAAGTAAGTTGAGCGATGAAATAAATAGGTTGCAGGTTTGGAAATAATTAAATACAACTGTTGGCATTGAATTTTATATTTGATTTCAAATAGTGTTTTTCAATTGAAAATACCTAATATTTGTAACCAGTTGAATATATATATATTTCTTTTAGGTTGATCCAAAGTCATTCTTTACAGTGTATGATACAGAACCACCCCATCTCACACGCCCCTCAGACGCAGCTATTAGATCCGGCATGTGTGAGTGAAAGAGAGTGGCCTATAATTGGACCGTAGTCTCCATCATGTGAGAGATATTTTCAGAGGTGCGTTCTTGCAATGATTTGGCAAAGGCTTCGTATCTTGACCCCAACTGCTCTCGCCCTCTCTTGTGTCACAAGGAATTTTACCCAAAGGTTCCTAGAGTAAATTCATGGTGTTGGGTACTCCATTCCTGTTAAATTGTTCCCCTAGAGTGCAGGTCTTGTATTATATTTTTAGATCCATTTGCCATTTGCCATTTATAGGCCTACTTTAGACAGCCTTAAGTGGATTTATTGAGTTTATAGTATACAAGCATAATTATATACACTGCTCAAAAAATAAAGGGAACACTTAAACAACACAACGTAACTCCAAGTCAATCACACTTCTGTGAAATCAAACTGTCCACTTAGGAAGCAACACTGATTTACAATACATTTCACATGCTGTTGTGCAAATGGAATAGACAGCAGGTGGAAATTATAGGCATTTAGCAAGACACCCCCAACAAAGGAGTGGTTCTGCAGGTGGGGACCACAGACCACTTCTCAGTTCCTATGCTTCCTGGCTGATGTTTTGGTCACTTTTGAATGCTGGCGGTGCTTTCACTCTAGTGGTAGCATGAGACGGAGTCTACAACCCACACAAGTGGCTCAGGTAGTGCAGCTCATCCAGGATGGCACATCAATACGAGATGTGGCAAGAAGGTTTGCTGTGTCTGTCAGCGTAGTGTCCAGAGCATGGAGGAGCTACCAGGAGACAGGCCAGTACATCAGGAGATGTGGAGGAGGCCGTAGGAGGGCAACAACCCAGCTGCAGGACCGCAACCTCCGCCTTTGTGCAAGGAGGAGCAGGAGGAGCACTGTCAGAACCCTGCAAAATGACCTCCAGCAGGCCACAAATGTACATGTTTCTGCCCAAACGGTCAGAAACAGACTTCATGAGGGTGGTATGAGGGCCCGACGTCCACAGGTGGGGGTTGTGCTTACAGCACAACACCGTGCAGGACGTTTGGCATTTGCCAGAGAACACCAAGATTGGCAAATTTGCCACTGGCGCCCTGTGCTCTTCACAGATGAAAGCAGGTTCACACTGAGCATGTGACAGACATGACAGAGTCTGGAGAACGTGACAGACGTCACGTGACAGACGTGACAGAGCCGTGGAGAACGTTCTGCTGCCTGCAACATCCTCCAGCATGACCGGTTTGGCGGTGGGTCAGTCATGGTGTGGGGTGGCATTTCTTTGGGGGGCCGCACTACATGTGCTCGCCAGAGGTAGCCTGACTGCCATTAGGTACCGAGATGAGATCCTCAGACCCCTTGTGAGACCATATGCTGGTGCGGTTGGCCCTGGGTTTCTCCTAATGCAAGACAATGCTAGACCTCATGTGGCTGGAGTGTGTCACCAGTTCCTGCAAGAGGGAGGCATTGATGCTATGGACTGGCCCGCCCGTTCCCCAGACCTGAATCCATTGAGCACATCTGGGTCATCATGTCTCGCTCCATCCACCAACGCCACGTTGCACCACAGACTGTCCAGGAGTTGGCGGACGCTTTAGTCCAGGTCTGGGAGGAGATCCCTCAGGAGACCATCCGCCACCTCATCAGGAGCATGCCCAGGTGTTGTAGGGAGGTCATACAGGCAGGGGGAGGCCACACACACTACTGAGCCTCATTTTGACTTGTTTTAAGGACATTACATCAAAGTTGGATCAGCCTGTAGTGTGGTTTTCCACTTTAATTTTGAGTGTGACTCCAAATCCAGTGTAACGGCGTTCTTCGTTTGTTGAAAGAGAGTCGGACCGAAATGCAGCGTGGTGGTTACTCATGTCTTTAATGAAGGAAAAACGGAACGATACATGAAATAACTAATAAATACAAAAACAACAAACAGAATGTGAAACCTATATACAGCCTATCTGGTGAAACTACACAGAGACAGGAACAATCACCAACGAAATGCACAGTGAAACCCAGGCTACCTAAATACGGTTCCCTATCAGAGACAACAAGAATCACCTGACTCTGATTGAGAACCGCCTCAGGCAGCCAAACCTAAACTAAACACACCCCTAATCAACCACAATCCCAATGCCTACAAAAACCCCAATACGACAACACAATAACATAAACCCATGTCACACCCTGGCCTGACCAACTAATTAACTAAAACACAAAATACTAAGACCAAGGCGTGACATCCAGACCGCCATGGGTTGATAAATTTGATTTCCATTGATTATTTTTTTTGTGATTTTGTTTTCAGCAAATTCAACTATGTAAAGAAAAAAGTATTTAATAAGAATATTTCATTCATTCAGATCTAGGATGTGTTATTTTAGTGTTCCCTTTATTTTATTGAGCAGTGAATATATATATACACACACAAAAATAACTGGCTTTTGCTTGGGTTGTTGTAACACCAATTGAGTACATTTTGTATACAAACATAATCATTTATATATACACTGCTCAAAAAAAATGGAACACTAAGATAACACATCCTAGATCTGAATGAATGAAATATTCTTATTAAATACTTTTTTCTTTACATAGTTGAATGTGCTGACAACAAAATCACACAAAAATGATAAATGAAAATGATAGACGGATCATTTCTTTGTCAGTGGGCAAATGTACAAAATCAGCAGGGGATAAGATACTTTTTTTCCCTCACTGTAGATATATATATATATATACAAAAAAAAAGACTAAATTAGTGGTATCTGCTTACAATTATTTATTTTATTGCCTGGCATATGTCTAAATTACCACAACGCAAGCAAAAGCCATAATCTTCCAAGTAAATGTGCAATTCACCATTAACACCAGCTGGTGGCAATGCAGCACATGTTTTTAATCACCACTAAAGTCACAAAGTCACAAAGAAACCTTTCAAATGCAAATGTAGATTTTATAATGTGAGCATAACACAATAAACATCATCTGAACTGAAAACATTGACAGAAATTATTATTAGGCTCATTTAAAGACATAAAGACCCATTTGAACTGTAATATAACTATCCGGGTTGTTGTTTGAAGTCAGAAGTTAAAATACACTTCGGTTGGAGTCATTAAAACTTGTTTTTCAACCACTCCACAAATTTCTTGTTAACAAACTATAGTTTTGGCAGGTCGCTTAAGATACCTACTTTGTGCATGACACAAGTAATATTTCCAACAATTGTTTACAGACAGATTATTTCACTTCTACTTCATTGTATCACAATTTCAGTGGATCAGAAGTTTACATACATTCAGTTGACTGTGCCTTTAAACAGCCTTGGAAATTCCAGAAATTGATGTTATGGCTTAGAAGCTTCTGATAGGCTAATTGAAATCATTTGAGTCAATTGGAGGTGTACCTGTGGATGTATTTCAAGGCGTACCTTCAAACTCAGTGCCTCTTTGCTTGACATCATGGGAAAATCAAAAGAAATCAGCCAAGACCTCAGAAGAAAATTGTAGACTTCCACAAGTCTGATTCATCCTTGGGAACAATTTCCAAACGCCAGAAGGTACCACACTCATCAGTACAAACAATAGTACTCAAGTATAAACACGGGGGTGTCAGCATCATGTTGTGGGGGTGCTTTGCTGCAGGAGGGACTGGTGCACTTCACAAAATAGATGGCATCATGAGGTTGGAAAATTATGTGGATATATTGAAACAACATCTCAAGACATCAGTCAGGAAGTTAAAGCTTGGTCACAAATGGGTCTTCCAAATGGACAATGACCCCAAGCATACTTCCAAAGTTGTGGCAAAATGGCTTAAGGACAACAAAGTCAATGTATTGGAGTGGCCATCACAAAGCCCTGACCTCAATCCTATGGAAAATTTGTGGGCAGAACTGAAAAGTGTGTGCGAGCAAGGAGGCCTATAAACCTGACTCAGTTACCCCAGCTCTGTCAGGAGGAATTGGCCAAAATTCACCCAACTTATTGTGGGAAGCTTGTGGAAGGCAAGCTGAAAGCTTTTGGCCCAAGTTAAACAAGTTAAGCAATGCTACCAACTACTATTCGAGTGTATGTAAACTTCTGACCCACTTGGAATGTGATGAAAAAAATAAAAGCTGAAATAAATCATTCTCTCTAATATTATTCTGACATTTCACAATCTTAAAATAAAGTGGTGATCCTATCTGACATAAGACATAGTTTTTTTTCTTATGATTAAATGTCAGGAATTGTGAAAAACTGAGTTTAAATGTACTTGGCTAAGGTGTATGTAAACTTCCGACTTCAACTGTGCATGTGAGGGATGTGTACTTTTGATGACACGAGGCTGCATAAGAGACAGAAAGACAGGGGCTTGTTTGTCAAGCTCTCTAGGCAGACCGATGATCTCCTGACAGACTGTGGACCTGGCTGGACCACACACCTCTCTCTCTCTCACTATATCTCCCCTCTCTCCCTCTACAGTACCTTTCTCCATCTCTCTCTCTCTCCCCCTCCCCAATCTCTCTCTCTTTCTGCCTCCCTACCTTTCTCTTGCCCTTCCCATCCCCTCTCCCCCCTTTCTCTCTCTCTCTCTCGTGCTCACTTTGTCCCCCTTGACTCGACACTGCACAGGATTTGGCTCATATCCTCAGAATCCACACCAAAGAGGCGTACATCAGAGAAACAGCAAGGGCGACTGGTTTTGTTTTTGCCACTTGGCATTTAATATTGTATGCGTGGGTAGGCCCATCCATCTCATTGCTTTCACTGATAATTAGCCTATACCAACACTGTGCGAGATGATTTGTCTAAAAATATGCTGGTGGAAAAAGAGCATGGGATCAGTCTGGGCTTTGTGATGGCCACTCCAATACATTGACTTTGTTGTCCTGAAGCCATTCTGCCACGACTTTGGAAGTATGCTTGGGGTCATTGTCCATTTTGGAAGACCCATTTGTGACCAAGCTTTAACTTCCTGACTGATGTCTTTAAATTAAAGATGTTGCTTCAATATATCCACATAATTTTCCAATCCTCATGATGCTATCTATTTTGTGAAGTGCACCAGTCCCTCCTGCAGCAAAGCACCCCCGCAACATGATGCCCCCCCCCCCGCGCTTCACAGTTGGGATGGTGTTCTTCGGCTTCTAAGCCTCCCCCTTTTGCCTCCAAATATAACGATGGTCATTATGACCAAACAGTTATATGTTTGTTTCATCAGACCAGAAGACATTTCTCCAAAAAGTATGATCTTTGTCCTCATGGGCAGTTGCAAACCGTAGTCTGGCATCTTTATGGCGGTTTTGGAGCAGTGGCTTCTTCCTTGCTGAGCGGACTTTCAGGTGATGTCGATATAGGACACATTTTTACTGTGGATATAGATACTTTTGTACCTGTTTCCTCCAGCATCTTCACAAGGTCCTTTGCTGTTGTTCTGGGATTGATTTGCACTTTTTGCACCAAAGTACGTTCATCTGTAAGAGACAGAATGCATCTCCTTCCTGAGCGGTATGACGGCTGCATGGTCCCATGGTGTTTAAACTTGCGTACTATTGTTTGTACAGATGAACGTGGTACCTTCAGGCGCTTGGAAATTGCTCCCAAGGATGAACCAGACTTGTGGAGGTCTACAGTCTGTTTTCTGAGGTCTTGGCTGATTTCTTTTGATTTTTCCGTGATGCCAAGCAAAGAGGCACTGAGTTTGAAGGTAGGCCTTGAAAGATATCCACAGGTACACCTCCAATTGAATCAAATTATGTCAATTAGCCTATCAGAAGCTTCTAAAGCCATGACATTATTTTCTGGAACTTTCCAAGCTGTTTAAAGGCACAGTCAACTTAATGTCTGTAAACTTCTGACCCACTGGAATTGCGATACAGTGAAGTAGAAGTGAAATAACCTGTCTGTAAACAATTGTTGCAAAAATTACTTGTGTCATGCACAAAGTAGATATCTTAACCGACTTGCAAAAATGTATAGTTTGTTTAAACAAGAAATTTGTGGAGTGGTTGAAAAACGAGTTTTCATGATTCCAACCTAAGCGTATGTCAACTTCCTACTTCAACTGTATATACATGTGCAGTTGGGAGAACAAGTATTCGACACACTGCCGATTTTGCAGGTTTTCCTACTTACAAAGCATGTAGAGGTCTGTAATTTTTATCATAGGTACACTTCAACTGTGAGAGACGGAATCTAAAACAAAAACCCAGAAAATCACATTGTATGATTTTTAAGTAATTCATTTGCATTTTATTGCATGACATAAGTATTTGATACATCAGAAAAGCAGAACCTAATATTTGGTACAGAAACCTTTGTTTGCAATTACAGAGATCATATGTTTCCTGTAGTTCTTGACCAGGTTTGCACACACTGCAGCAGGGATTTTGTCCACTCCTCTATACAGACCTTCTCCAGATCCTTCAGGTTTTGGGGCTGTCACTGGGCAATATGGACTTTCAGCTCCGTCCAAAGATTTTCTATTGAGTTCAGGTCTGGAGAATGGCTAGGCCACTCCAGGACCTTAAGATGCTTCTTACGGAGCCACTCCTTAGTTGCCCTGGCTGTATGTTTCGGGTCATTGTCATGTTGGAAGACCCAGCCACGACCCATCTTCAATGCTCTTACTGAGGGAAGGAGGTTGTTGGCCAAGTTCTCGCAATACATGGCCACATCCATCCTCCCCTCAATACGGTGCAGTTGTCCTGTCCCCTTTGCAGAAAAGCATCCCCAAAGAATGATGTTTCCACCTCGATGCTTCACGGTTGGGATGATGTTCTTGGGGTTGTACTCACCCTTCTTCTTCCTCCAAACACAGCGAGTGGAGTTTAGACCAAAAAGCTCTATTTTTGTCTCATCAGACCACATTACCTTCTCCCATTCCTCCTCTGGATCATCCAGATGGTCATTGGCAAACTTCAGACGGGCCTCGACATGCACTGGCTTGAGCAGGGGGACCTTGCGTGCGCTGCAGGATTTTAATCCATGACGGCGTAGTGTGTTACTAATGGTTTTCTTTGAGACTGTGGTCCCAGCTTTCTTCAGGTCATTGACGAGGTTCTGCCGTGTAGTTCTGGGCTGATCCCTCATCTTCCTCATGATCATTGATGCCCCACAAGGTGAGATCTTGCATGGAGCCCTAGACCGAGGGTGATTGACCGTCATCTTGAACTTCTTCCATTTTCTAATAATTGCGTCAACAGTTGTTGCCTTCTCACAAAGCTGCTTGCCTATTGTCCTGTAGCCCATCCCAGCCTTGTGCAGGTTTACAATTGTATCCCTGATGTCCTTACACGGCTCTCTGGTCTTGGCCATTGTGGAGAGGTTGGAGTCTGTTTGATTGAGTGTGTGAACATGTGTCTTTTAAACAGGTAACGAGTTCAAACAGGTGATTTTGAATGCAAATTAATTACTTAAAAATCATACATCTCTCACAGTTGAAGTGTACCTATTGTGGAAAAGAAGGGGGTCGAGTGATAAATGGCAGATATGTGAGAGCAGAACTAATAAACGGGCTCTGCCCGATCACTAAAATGGCCACCCCTGTCAGAACTACAGATCACAAAATGGCCGAACACCAAAACTACAAGTCCCAGAAGCAAGGGGAACCCTCAGAAGGTGGAGCCAACCCACAGATAAAGGGTCAAGAAAAACCAGGAAGAGAGGAAGAGAGTGCTGGAAGGATCTGTGAACAATAGAGAAAGAGACAATAGAGATTGGCTGGATTTACCGTGTATGAGCTGGACTGTTTTGGACTTACCTGTTGGCGTTTGGACCTGGACCTACCGAGAACCCGATTCGTGTAGCGAACCCTGCTATCCTTGACCTTGCCTACGGCCTGGGTGGACCAGGACGGAGAAACAAACACACAGGTACTGTCCTGTTCGAAAGAACTCTCATTCTTGGGTGATTTGGTGACAGTTTACCACTTAGTTTGTGACAAACACTCCTAACCTTGAAGAGGTTTGCCACACGTGGTGGAAGATGCGGGCACCGACTAACCATACCACTGGTTAGGTAGAAGAAAAAAAGTGTTCAGTTAGCACTCCAAAGGGGAGTCAGGTTTTTTTTGTGGCTTTGTTTGGTTAGGACAGTTTCTCAGGAAAATGAGTATGGAGGGAGCCATACAGGCCCTGTTACAAGCGGCGGCCGCCCAACAAGAGGCAACTAGAGCTCAACAAATAGCTCATCAGGATGCAATGCGAATGTAAAGTGCCTTGCGAAAGTATTCGGCCCCCTTGAACTTTGCGCCCTTTTGCCACATTTCAGGCTTCAAACATAAAGATATAAAACTGTATTTTTTTGTGAAGAATCAACAACAAGTGGGACACAATCATGAAGTGGAACGACATTTATTGGATATTTCAAACTTTTTTAACAAATCAAAAACTGAAAATTTGGGCGTGCAAAATTATTCAGCCCCTTTACTTTCAGTGCAGCAAACTCTCTCCAGAAGTTCAGTGAGGATCTCTGAATGATCCAATGTTGACCTAAATGACTAATGATGATAAATACAATCCACCTGTGTGTAATCAAGTCTCCGTATAAATGCACCTGCACTGTGATAGTCTCGGAGGTCTGTTAAAAGCGCAGAGAGCATCATGAAGAACAAGGAACACACCAGGCAGGTCCGAGATACTGTTGTGAAGAAGTTTAAAGCCGGATTTGGATACAAAAGATTTCCCAAGCTTTAAACATCCCAAGGAGCACTGTGCAAGCGATAATATTGAAATGGAAGGAGTATCAGACCACTGCAAATCTATCAAGACCTGGCTGTCCCTCTAAACTTTCAGCTCATACAAGGAGAAGACTGATCAGAGATGCAGCCAAGAGGCCCATGATCACTCTGGATGAACTGCAGAGATCTACAGCTGAGGTGGGAGACTCTGTCCATAGGACAACAATCAGTCGTATATTGCACAAATCTGGCCTTTATGGAAGAGTGGCAAGAAGAAAGCCATTTCTTAAAGATATCCATAAAAAGTGTCGTTTAAAGTTTGCCACAAGCCACCTGTGAGACACACCAAACATGTGGAAGAAGTGCTCTGGTCAGATGAAACCAAAATTGAACTTTTTAGCAACAATGCGAAACATTATGTTTGGCGTAAAAGCAACACAGCTCATCACTCTGAACACACCATCCCCACTGTCAAACATGGTGGTGGCAGCATCATGGTTTGGGCCTGCTTTTCTTCAGCAGGGACAGGGAAGATGGTTCAAATTGATGGGAAGATGGATGGAGCCAAATACAGGACCATTCTGGAAGAAAATCTGATGGAGTCTGCAAAAGACCTGAAACTGGGACGGAGATTTGTCTTCCAACAAGACAATGATCCAAAACATAAAGCAAAATCTACAATGGAATGGTTCAAAAATAAACATATCCAGGTGTTAGAATGGCCAAGTCAAAGTCCAGACCTGAATCCAATCGAGAATCTGTGGAAAGAACTGAAAACTGCTGTTCACAAATGCTCTCCATCCAACCTCACTGAGCTCGAGCTGTTTTGCAAGGAGGAATGGGAAAAAATTTCAGTCTCTCGATGTGCAAAACTGATCGAGACATACCCCAAGCGACTTACAGCTGTAATCACAGCAAAAGGTGGCGCTACAAAGTATTAACTTAAGGGGGCTGAATAATTTTGCACGCACAATTTTTCAGTTTTTGATTTGTTAAAAAGTTTGAAATATCCAATAAATGTCGTTCTACTTCATAATTGTGTCCCACTTGTTGTTGATTCTTCACATAAAAATATAGTTTTATATCTTTATGTTTGAAGCCTGAAATGTGGCAAAAGGTCGCAAAGTTCAAGGGGGCCGAATACTTTCGCAAGGCACTGTATCAGGACACGTTACAGGTCCAGCACCGCACCAACCAGCTGCTCAGAGAAGAGCAAGAGAGAAATACCCGGGAGTTAAGAGAAGGCCTAAAGGGGCTAGCGGACCAAATTGGGGCTCAATTACCAGCTGCAAATACCCAGAGGAGGGCCAATCATTTTCTTAAAAAAATGACAGCGCAGGATGATGTGGAAGCATATCTTACCACCTTCGAAAGGACGGCAGAGAGGGAGAAGTGGCCGAAAGAAGAATGGGCAGGGCTTCTGGCACCATACCTGGCAGGGGACGCTCAAAAAGCGTATTTCGACCTGGAGTTGAAAGATGTACAGGATTACGATAAACTAAAGGGAGAGATCCTGACTAGACTGGGAGTGACCAATACCGTGAGGGCACACCGCTTCCACCAGTGGTCCTACCGACCGGGACAACCCCCACGAACACAGATGTTCGTCTTGATTCACCTGGAACGGAAATGGTTGTGACCAGAGACCCGGTCATCCGCCGAGATCATCGAGACCATCGTACTCAACCAGTTTCAGCGAGGTCTACACAAGAAGTGAGACGATGGGTTGGCCAGAACGAGGTACTTTCTGCGGACCATCTCGTGGGCCTGGTTGAACGGTATTGTATAGCAGGAACAGCTGAGCAGGCACAGGAGGAAAGATTCCCGTTCCCCAGGCATGGGCAAACCAGCGGACAGGGTAAGGCTGTCCCAGCATATAGAGGGGGAAGAGAGCAGCGTGGGGCCATGAGGAAAGAATCAGAATCAGGCCGAGACACTAAGGGAAAAAACGGAAACCGGGACTGGGTGTCGAGGGGGTCTCCCCCCCGAACCCCTATTATCTGTTACAATTGTAATCAACCAGGACATATTGCAGCCTACTGCCCTATTAAAGAAGAGCCAATGCAATGTAACCTCGGTGAAAATGAAGATGATATACGGTATGCATGTCCTGTTGTAACCACTGTACTTGAAAGATCAAGAAACAAACATATGTGCAGGATGAAGGTTGAAGGAAAGAGGTTGAAGCACTGCTGGATTCCGGCAGTATGCTAACCCTGGTCGTTGCAAGCCTAGTGCCGAATCATAAACTAGATACAAGACAGGATATCAGTGTTACATGCATTCATGGGGATACCCGTCTGTACCCCACGGCCTTAGTGAGCATACAAACAGAGGACGGTCTGCTGGATTATGAGGTCGGCGTGGTCCCAAAGATGCCATATGATGTAATATTGGGTAGAGACTTTCCTAACTTTGCGAAGTTAGGCCACAAGAATGGCATATTTGAGAAGCCAACAACCCTGACCAAGCAGGAAGAAGCATGGGGCCTTCAACCAAAACCAAGAAAAGAGGTCTCTCGGGGACAACATCACAGGTGCTAGTAGGGGAGGAGGAGGATGAAGTGGCAAACCTTGCTGATAACGAACAGCCCGGTACTAGTGGGGCTGGGGTCGATCTGAATCCAGAGGACGACGATCTAGAACCCGCAGACCTGGCAGGGTCCTTGACTAATTTTGGGACGGCCCAAAACCAGGATCCAACCCTGCAGCAAGCCAGAGCAGATGTGCAGGTCGTAGATGGTACTCCCATAAATGTTGGGATGATGCCTAATAGTTTCCCCCACTTCATCATGAAAAAGGGTTTGGTGTACAGAGTCTCGAAAATAGGGGTTGATGTGGTGGAACAGTTATTGGTTCCCACTCGGTACCAGAGGACAGTACTGGATCTAGCTCATGGTCACATTCTGGGTGGACACCTTGGTATCGATAAAACCCGAGACCGGATTGTAAGGAGATTTTACTGGCCAGGAATTCAAGCTGAAGTGGCTCGGCATTGTGGTGAGTGCCAGTTAACAGCTCCCCGACCAGCTGTTAGAAGCCCGTTAGTGCCACTCCCCATAATCGAAACGCCATTTGAGAGGATAGCGATGGATTTAGTGGGCCCACTACCCAAATCCGCCAGAGGGCACCAATACATTCTGGTCATTCTAGATTATGCCACTCGCTACCCAGAAGCCATTCCCCTTCGGACGATGGCTTCCAAGAATATCGCAAAGTAATTAGTGCTCTTCTTCACCAGGGTAGGGGTTCCAAAGGAGATCCTTACTGACCAGGGGACCCCCTTTATGTCCCAACTTATGGCGGACCTTTTGTAAACTGTGGCAGGTGAAACAGTTGAGGACATCGGTTTACCATCCTCAGACGGACGGGCTGGTCGAGAGATTCAACCGGACCCTGAAGTCAATGCTCATGAAGGTAATCGATAAGGATGGGAAGAACTGGGATTGCATGTTGCCGTATCTGATGTTTGCCATTAGAGAGGTTCCTCAAGCCTCGCTGGGGTTTTCTCCCTTTGAGCTGGTATATGGGAGGCATCCCCGGGGAATATTAGACATCGCCTGGGAAACCTGGGAGCACCAATCCACCCCGTATGCTAGTGTCATAGAGCACGTCACGGTAATACAAGACAGGATAGCCACAGTCATGCCCATCGTCAGAGAGCACATGAGACGAGCACAGGAGCACCAGCGGCACACTTATAACCGGCAGGCTACCCTGAGGGAATTTCAACCGGGAGATAAGGTGTTAGTGCTGATCCCCACGGTAGAGTGTAAACTACTGGCCACATGGAAAGGACCATATGAAGTACTGGAGAGAATAGGAGAAGTCAATTATCGGATCCGACAGCCAGGTCGACGGCCCCAGGAACAGATTTATCACATTAACCTGTTAACAGCATGGAGAGAGAAACACTAATGGTCACATACCCCACACACACTCAGGAGACAGCCGAAGTAAATATTTCACCCACTCTGTCCCCAGCACAAGTACAGGAAGTAAAGACCCTGATCCAGAAAAACAGAGATGTGTTTTCAGAGGTACCTGGCCGAACTGAGGTTACGGCTCATGATATCGTTTCCCTACCAGGGAGAAAAGTGAGGCCATATCGGGTACCCGAGGCTCGACGCGCCGAGATTAGAGCAGAGGTGGAGAAAATGTTGACAGCTGGAGTGATCGAAGAGTCACATAGTGAGTGGTCTAGCCCAATTGTGATGGTCTCCAAGCCCGATGGGTCTTTGCGGTTCTGTAACGACTTTCAGAAGGTAAATGAAATCTCCAAGTTTGATGCCTACCCCATGCCCCAAGTAGATGAACTACTGGAGAAAATTGGTAATGCTCGGTACATTACGACTCTTGATCTGACAAAAGGGTACTGGCAAGTTCCTCTGACCCCCAGGGCCAAAGAAAAGACAGCCTTTGCAACACCTGATGGTTTGTTTCAATACACCGTCATGCCATTCGGCTTACACGGGGCCCCAGCCACCTTTCAACGGATCATGGACAAAGTCCTAAAACCTCACAAAGCATAGGCCACAGCTTATTTAGATGACGTGGGGATCTACAGCCCAGATTGGGAATCCCACTTACCCCGGGTACAGGCAGTGTTAGACGCCCTTAGAAAGGCAGGGCTCACGGCAAACCCTGCCAAGTGTTATGTGGGGTTAGAGGAAACAGAGTATCAGGGATACACTGTGGGAAGAGGGTTAATCAAACCCCAACATAAGAAGGTGAAGGCAATTAGAGAATGGCCAAAACCAGTAAATAAGAAGCAGGTTCGAGCCTTCCTAGGGCTGACCGGTTACTACCGGAAGTTCATCCCAAGTTATGCCACAGTGGCCGCCCCACTTACCGACATGACTAGAGCCAGAGGGCCAAACATGGTCAAATGGGATGAAAGGGCCACCAAAGCATTTAGGACATTACAGGAGGCTCTCTGCTGTAATCCAGTGCTGGTGTTACCAGACTTTGAGAGTTTATGGTTCAGACGGATGCCTCAGAGGTCGGCTTGGGAGCAGTGCTATCCCAAGAGGTAGAAGGGGTGGAACACCCCATCCTGTTTTTAAGCAGGAAGCTGGAACCACGGGAAACCAACTACTCAGTCGTTGAGAAAGAGGCGCTGGCAGTAAAGTGGGCTCTAGAAAGCCTGAAATACTACCTGCTGGGGCGCCACTTCACCCTCATCAGTGACCATGCCCCACTCACCTGGATGCATAGGGCTAAAGAGAAGAACGCTCGGGTGATGCGGTGGTTTTTGAGTCTCCAACCATTTCATTTTGACTTGAAACACAGAGCAGGGAAGGAAAAGGGAAACGTGGATGGGTTATTCCGCATGCACGCATATTTTGCTGCGGTAGCCTGACCTAGGGGGTCAGATCTAGGGGGAGAGATGTGTGGCAAAGAAGGGGGTTGAGTGATAAATAGCAGATATGTGAGAGCAGAACTAATAAACGGGCTCTGCCCGATCACTAAAATGGCCACCCCTGTCAGAACGACAGATCACAAAATGGCCGAACACCAAAACTACAAGTCCCAGAAGCAAGGGGAACCCTCAGAAGGTGGAGCCAACCCACAGATAAAGGGTCAAGAAAAACCAGGAAGAGAGGAAGAGAGTGCTGGAAGGATCTGTGAACAATGGAGAAAGAGACAATAGAGATTGGCTGGATTTACCGTGTATGAGCTGGACTATTTTGGACTTACCTGTTGGCGTTTGGACCTGGACCTACCGAGAACCCGATTCGTGTACCGAACCCTGCTATCCTTGACCTCGCCTACGGCCTGGGTGGACCAGGACGGAGAAACAAACACACAGGTACTGTCCTGTTCGAAAGAACTCTCATTCTTGGGTGATTTGGTGACAGTTTACCACTTAGTTTGTGACAAACGCTCCTAACCTTGAAGAGGTATGCCACACTATGATAAAAATTACAGACCTCTACATGCTCTGTAAGTAGGAAAACCTGCAAAATCGGCACTGTTTCAAATACTTGTTCTCCCCACTGTATATAGGGACAGTTCCAATTCCATATTTACAATGTGTAGGGATACTGGAGTGATAGAGGTAGATACAAAGCATTTGGAAAGTATTCAGACCCCTTCCCCTTTTCCACATTTTGTTATGTTACAGCCTTGTTCTAAAATTTATCAAACATTTTTTCCCTCATCAATCTACACACAATACCCCATAATGACAAAGTGAAAACAGGTTTTTAGACATTTTTGCAAGTTTGGAACCACCCGGACAAACTGAGCAATCGGGGGAGAAGGGCCTTTGTCAGGGAGATGACCAAGAATCCAATGGTCACTCTGACAGAGCTCCAGAGTTCCTCTGTGGAGATGGGAGAACCTTCCAGAAGGACAACCATCTCTGCAGCACTCCACCAATCAGGCCTTTATGGTGGAGTGGCCAGACGGCAGCCACTCCTCAGTAAAACGCAAAAGACAGATTACTTGGAGTTTGCCAAAAGGGACCTAAAGACTCTCAGACCATGAGAAACAAGATTCTCTGGTCTGATGAAACCAAGATTTAACTCTTTGGCCTGAATGCCAAGCGTCACGTCTGCAGGACACCTGGCACCCTCCCTACGGTGAAGCATGGTGGTGGCAGCATCATGCTGTGGGGATGTTTTTCAGCAGCAGGGACTGAGAGACTCAGATTGAGGGAAAGATTAACAGAACAACGTACAGAGAGATCCTTGATGAAAACCTGTTCAGGAGCATTCAGTATCTTGGACTTGGGCAAAGGTTCACCTTCCAACAGGACAATGACCCTAAGCACACAGCCCAGACAATGCAGGAGTGGCTTTGGGACAAGTCTCTGAATGTCCTTGAGTGGCCTAGCCAGAGCCCGGACTTCTCTGGAGAGACCTGAAAATAGCTGTGCAGCGACGCTCCCCAGAGAAGAATAGGTGAAGCTCCCCAAATACAGGTGTGCCAAGCTTGTAGCGTCATACCCAAGAAGACTCAAGGCTGTAATCACTACCAAATGTGCTTCAATAAAGTAAGTTTTTTTATTTTAATAAATTTGCTAAAATTTCTAAAATCTTGTTTTTGCTTTGTTCTTTGGGGTATTGTGTCTAGATTGATGAGGGGGAAAAATATTTCATCAATTTTAGAATAATGCTCTAACGTAACAAAATGTGAAAAAAGTCAAGTGGTCTGAATACTTTCCGAATGTACTGTATGTATAGGGTTAAGGTGACTAGACATCAGGATGTGTGATAAACAGCAGCTTAAATGAAGATTGTATGTGAGTGACTTCGTGTGAGTGGATAAATGAGTGCGCATGTTATGCGTGTGTTGGAGTGTCAGTGTGTGTGTGAGTGTGCATAGAGAATGTAAATACAAGAGTTAACTCAAATAGTCAGTTTAGCCATTTTGTTAGCTACTTAGCAGTCTTATGGCTTGGGAATAGAAACTGTTCAGAAGCCTGTTAGTGTCAGACTTGATGCACCGGTACCACTTGCTGTGCAGAAGCAGAGAGAACAGTCTATAACTTGGGTGGCTAGAGTGTTTAACGATTTCCTGGGCCTGTGCGGTTGTGGACCATTTTAAGTCCTAAGTGATTTGGACCCCAAGGAACATGAGGCTCTTGACCCGCTCCACTGCAGCCCCATTGATGTGGATGGGGGCTCCTTGGTCTTACTGGCGGTAAGGGGTAGCTTGTTGTCCCGGCACCACACTATAACGTCATTGACCTCCTTCCTATAGGCTGTCTCATCGTTGCCGGTGATCAGACCTACCACCGTCGTGTTGTCAGCAAACTTGGTGTTGGAGTCGCGCGGTCCTAGTGGATCTCTGATTAATCTAGGACCCGGGTGATCTATGGTGGCTCTGTGGCTGTCACAGTGGACTTGATGACAAAGGGACAGGCAGGATAGCCAGGGCCGTACAGCCAGGGCCGTACAGCCAGGGCCGTACAGGGGTTTTGGCCCGGCCAGGGCAAGTGTCCCGCAGGACAATATCCTCAGAAATGGCTTGTCTCCTTGCATTAGGAGCCCTGGTTGAGTGGTGGCTCACAAAAACAACTCATCATGATTCACTCAGTTGCTGGAGCCGCTGCTGCCATCGAGAACCTGGGGGGACCTCAGCTCAAACCCTTCCTCTCCTGCCTCCCTCCCCCCACCCTGCTTTCTCGAAGCTCACCCAAAAGGCTGCTCGCCTACAAACACACCTCCTTTCACCCTCATCCTCCACCTCCTCCCCTCATCTCTCTGTCTCCTCTCCTTCTTATACCTTATTGTCGTGATGTGAAACAAACACACGTGACACCACTAAAAATGACAAAAACAACATTGTCTTAATGTGATGCCTGCTGAAGATAAATGCAAAGCAGCTTGAAACATCATGATGAATGCTACAGTCTAATATCCCGCTGTCCGGGCATACATATATACATCATATTCTGGAGTATATGCAAATTGTCATCATACAAACTGAGGCAGCAGACTTTGTGAAAATTTATATTTGTGTCGTTCTCAAAACGTTTGGCCACGACTGTACATACATACATACATACATACATACTGTACATACATACATACATACATACATACAACATACATTATTAATCACTGCATTGTTGAGTTTAGAGCTTGCAAGAAAGGCTCTTAACTGTAACTTGTGCAGGTGACATCAGAACTGGAAACTTGGAACATGAAAAACCAGCCGACTCGGTCAACCACAATCTAAGAGAAAGGCAGGGGTCATGTTTACCGGTGGTTACTAAAGATTAACGTATGGTTACTGTAAGAAGAGGGTGTTATGTTGAGGATGACCCAAAAGCCCATAACAGTGTGTAGATGACCCAGAAGCTCCATAGAAGCCAGATTGACCTAAATGACAGAGTAACATGTAACTGTGAGGGCACTGGGGTGGCAGTAATGGCTGCTGTACTACACTTCTTCATGGACGGCTGATGCTCTGATGTTGGCATGGCATTCAGGTGACAGAAGGGTTCAGTCACAGGGACTTTGCTCCTTTATGCCCTGAGCCAGATACGAGGCTGGCTTTAAAACAGTTTTGTATGTAAATATGTTAATAGCTTTTGTTAATCCCTTTGTGAAATGAAAACAGTATTATTTCAATGATGTTGATTAATTCATTTTAATATTTGCTTCTTCAGGATAAAAGTAGAATAGACACAACATTAAACACAATAATATAAAGCCTTTTAAAATACATTTTCAAAGGACACATTTAGTATGCAGTATTGGGCACAATGTACAGCACAGTAGGATTGTGAGATTGAGACCCTTGGACAGAAAGGGTGATTTCTGGGTGATTCATCAAAAGTTCAGAGATGAAGTGAAACTGTGTAAGCGTGTGTGTGTGTGTGTGTGTGTGTCTGTGTGCATTTGTGTGTGTGTGTGCGTGTGTGCGTTAGTGTGTGTGTGTGTGTGTGTGTGTGTGCATGTAGATATGGGTCTCTGTGTGTGTGTGTGTGTGTGTGTGTGTGTGTGTGTGTGTGTGTGTGTGTGTGTGTGTGTGTGTGTGTGTGTGCATGTGTGTGTGTGTGTGTGTGTGTGGGTGCTAGATCAAGCCTCTGCGCCTGCCTGCCTGTGTGTGAGTGTGTCCTGTGGGGGTGGTGAAGTTCACACAGAGCGAAGACCCATATTGAGACACAACACAATACTGACCGCTTCACCTGAATAGATTTCATTTGGGATGCGGCGCTGTGTCTCTCTCTCCTGAAGGGGAAGGTCCTTAGCAGCAGCACACCCCCTCCATCACCTCACTCACTACTTGGCATTAATCCATCTGGGTCAGGGATAGCTGGGGCTGTCGTGCGCCCCTCCCCCCTCATCTCGCCCCCTCACCACTAGGCCCAGAGCAGGAGATGACAGAGGGAGGAAGTAAAGAGGGAGGGAGGGATGGAGGAAGAGAAGAGATAGAAGGAAAGATGGAGTGAGGGTTAGAGCGAGGGATAGAGTGAGGGATAGGAGGGAAAGACTGTTGACTCCCCTGCCTGGCGACTAGGAGGTGACCCTGGATCTGATCGATTTTCTGTGGAACAGCTACACAACCCTAAATCACCTGTGTCGCATCCACACAGTGTTTCAGTGCTCAGCGCAGGTGCCACCCAATAATGCTTTGTTATCGCTGCCTCACAAAACACAGCCCCTGTCATGAAATCCATCTTCCTGCTCCTTCTTTTAACCCCCAAACACAATCCCCAGGACCTGAGTGACTGAAATGTGACTGTAAATTACGCCACAATTTAAAAACCCTAAACAGAGAGAGAGAGAGAGAGAGAAAGAGAGAGAGAGAGAGAGAGAACGAGAACGAGAACGAGAGAGAGAGAGATAGACAGACAGAGTGTGGTTGATGGCTATGTTGTGCTAAGCTGTGCTTCATCAGTTCTCATCAGCCTGTCAGGTAGTCAGTGTGGCAGTGTTGGGGCCCAGGCCCCCTGTGTGGTGGGCCCTGTCAGTGAGAGGGGCCCTGGTGGGCCTGATTAATGCTCTCTCCACAGTGCTCCCAATGGGAAACCACTTCCAGCACACACTTCGTCTCCAACCAACACACGCTGCACAGCTCTGGCTCTGCATGCCATCACTCTGTGACAGGTGGAAACACGCTGACATTGTCACTGGACTGGGGATGGTGTGGTTATTGGCCAAGACAGGTAATGTCATGACAATATAAGAGTTTCATGTCTGTGTGTGTGTGTGTGTGGTTGTATGTCTGGTGAGTACAGCTCGTGAATTATGTTTTTATTTAAACATGAGCATGTCTTTATTACGCAAGAAACACACACTAAAAAACAGACAAGCACACACATAGCATCATGGGCTCTGGAGGCTGGACGGTAATGAGCCCAGACACACTACGTGAGAGATTATTTTCCTTCTTTTGTTTAATGCCCCAAACATCTGTGTTGTCACACAACATCAGCCGATGAGAGCTCAAGCAGCAAGGCTGTCAGGGCCTGTTGGTCTGGTTGTTATGTATGTGTGTATGTGTTCTTGTCCTTTTTATGTGTGTGCACGCTCCTCAGCTAATCCCAGACAGGCTGCCCAGAAAGAGAGAGACATTGGGAAGACCCATGATTAACTTGGAGGAGACGTGGGCGGAGTGTGAATATGTTACTGACATGTTGCACTGCGTCGTGAGTGAGAGAGACAGAGAGATAAAAGGGTGGATGGAGAAAAAGAGAACAGAGGGAAGAGAGAGAGAGAGAGAGAGAGAGAGAGAGAGAGAGAGAGATGCTTGAGGGAAATAGTGACATGGGGACAATTTAGATTTACCAGACCGAAATGAAGAAGTCGGGTAAGGATTTGGAAGGCAGAAAAAATAGCTGTGAAGTGAAATGCATAGTCAGAAGAGAAAGTAGAGATGGCTCTGGGTTACTAAAACGCACAGTGTACATTCAACAATGGTTTATACAATATGATTTTGTTGTGAATTGTTACCATGAAACGGTAATATATACAACTAAAATCAAAATTCAAAAACCTTATTCATCCAGTCATGACAAGCTCTGAGCCTCACCTGTATTTCTATAACTCGGCAAGTCAGTTAAAACTTCTTAGGGCTGCAATCCGTTAACGGGATCGATATGACAACAGCCAGTGAAAGTGCAGGGCACCAAATTCAAAACAACAGAAATCTCATAATTAAAATTCCTCAAACATACCTGTTCATGTATTTTATACCGTTTTAAAGGTAATCTTGTTGTTAAACCCACCACAGTGTCTGATATCAAAAAGGTTTTACAGCCAAAGCACCACAAACAATTATGTTAGGTGGCCACCAACTCACAGAAAAACACAGCCATTTTTCCAGCCAAAGAGAGGAGTCACAAAAAGCACAAATAGAGATAAAATTAATCACTAACCTTTGATGATCTTCATCAGATGACACTCATAGGACTTCATGTTACACAATACATGTATGTTTTGTTCGATAAAGTGCATATTTATATAAAAAAATCTCAGTATACATTGGGCATTACATTCACTAGTTCCAAAATCATCCGCTGATACTGCAGAGAGCCACATAATTTTACAGAAATACTCATTATAAATGTTGATGAAAATGCAATTCTTAGACATGGAAATAAAGATATACCTCTCCTTAATGCAACCGTTGTGTCAGATTTAAAAAAAACTTTACGGAAAAAGCAAACCATGCAATAATCTGAGAAGACGCTCAGACAAAAAATAAAATTATCCGCCATGTTGGAGTCAACAGAAATCAGAAATCACATTATAAATATTCCCTTACCTTTGAGGATCTTCATCAGAATGCACTCCCAGGAATCCTAGTTCCACAATAAATGCTTGATTTTTTTGATAATGTCCATTATTTATGTCCAAGGAGCTACTTTTGTTAGCACGTTTAGTATACAAATTCAAACGCTCGTGCAGTTCCAGCCGAACGTCGGACGAAAACTTCAAAAAGTTATATTACAGGTCGAAGAAACTTGTCAACCTAAGTATAGAATCAATCTTCAGGATCTCTAGCTCCACAATGAAATAGGGTGCAGGCCAGGCAGGAGGCTGTTAGCCAGCCTGCCAGCATAGTGGAGTCTGCCATTAGCACAGTCAGTGTAGTCAGCTCAGCTATCACCATTGAGACCGTGTCTGTGCCTCAACCTAGGTTGGGAAAAACTAAACATGGCGGTGTTCGCCTTAGCAATCTCACTAGGATAAAGACCACCTCCATTCCTGTCATTATTGAAAGAGATCATGATACCTCACATCTCAAAATAGGGCTACTTAATGTTAGATCCCTTACTTCAAAGGCAATTATAGTCAATGAACTAATCACTGATCATAATCTTGATGTGATTGGCCTGACTGAAACATGGCTTAAGCCTGATGAATTTACTGTGTTAAATGAGGCCTCACCTCCTGGCTACACTAGTGACCATATCCCCCGTGCATCCCGCAAAGGCGGAGGTGTTGCTAACATTTACGAAAGCAAATTTCAATTTACAAAAAAAATGACATTTTCGTCTTTTGAGCTTCTAGTCATGAAATCTATGCAGCCTACTCAATCACTTTTTATAGCTACTGTTTACAGGCCTCCTGGGCCATATACAGCGTTCCTCACTGAGGTCCCTGAATTCCTATCGGACCTTGTAGTCATAGCAGATAATATTCTAATCTTTGGTGACTTTAATATTCACATGGAAAAGTCCACAGACCCACTCCAAAAGGCTTTCGGAGCCATCATCGACTCTGGGTTTTGTCCAACATGTCTCTGGACCCACTCACTGTCACAGTCATACGCTGGACCTAGTTTTGTCCCATGGAATAAATGTTGTGGATCTTAATGTTTTTCCTCATAATCCTGGACTATCGGACCACCATTTTATTACGTTTGCAATTGCAACAAATAATCTGCTCAGACCCCAACCAAGGAACATCAAAAGTCGTGCTATAAATTCACAGACAACACAAAGATTCCTTGTTGTCCTTCCAGATTCCCTCTGTCTACCCAATGACACCAGAGGACAAAATCAGTTAACCACCTAACTGAGGAACTCAATTTAACCTTGCGCAATACCCTAGATGCAGTTGCACCCCTAAAAACTAAAAACATTTCTCATAAGAAACTAGCTCCCTGGTACACAGAAAATACCCGAGCTCTGAAGCAAGCTTCCAGAAAATTGGAACGGAAATGGCGCCACACTACGGTCACAAGACGCAGGCCTCCTAATTGTCCCTAGAATTTCTAAGCAAACAGCTGGAGGCAGGGCTTTCTCCTATAGAGCTCCATTTTTATGGAACGGTCTGCCTACCCATGTCAGAGACGCAAACTCGGTCTCAACCTTTAAGTCTTTACTGAAGACTCATCTCTTCAGTGGGTCATATGATTGAGTGTAGTCTGGCCCAGGAGTGGGAAGGTGAACGGAAAGGCTCTGGAGCAACAAACCACCCTTGCTGTCTCTGCCTGGCCGGTTCCCCTCTTTCCACTGGGATTCTCTGCCTCTAACCCTATTACAGGGGCTGAGTCACTGGCTTACTGGGGCTCTCTCATGCCGTCCCTGGAAGGGGTGCGTCACCTGAGTGGGTTGATTCACTGATGTGGTCATCCTGTCTGGGTTGGCACCCCCCCTTGGGTTGTGCATGGCGGAGATCTTTGCGGGCTATACTCAGCTTTGTCTCAGGATGGTAAGTTGGTGGTTGAAGATATCCCTCTAGTGGTGTGGGGGCTGTGCTTTGGCAAAGTGGGTGGGGTTATATCCTTCCTGTTTGGCCCTGTCCGGGGGTGTCCTCGGATGGGGCCACAGTGTCTCCTGACCCCTCCTGTCTCAACCTCCAGTATTTATGCTGCAGTAGTTTATGTGTCGGGGGGCTGGGGTCAGTTTGTTATATCTGGAGTACTTTTCCTGTCCAATTCGGTGTCCTGTGTGAATCTAAGTGTGTGTTCTCTAATTCTCTCCTTCTCTCTCTCGGAGGACCTGAGCCCTAGGACCATGCCCCAGGACTACCTGACATGATGACTCCTTGCTGTCCCCAGTCCACCTGGCCGTGCTGCTGCTCCAGTTTCAACTGTTCTACCTTATTATTATTCGACCATGCTGGTCATTTATGAACATTTGAACATCTTGGCCATGTTCTGTTATAATCTCCACCCGGCACAGCCGGAAGAGGACTGGCCACCCCACATATGCTCTCTCTAATTCTCTTTCTTTCTCTCTCTCGGAGGACCTGAGCCCTAGGACCATGCCCCAGGACTACCTGACATGATGACTCCTTGCTGTCCCCAGTCCACCTGGCCATGCTGCTGCTCCAGTTTCAACTGTTCTACCTTATTATTATTCGACCATGCTGGTCATTTATGAACATTTGAACATCTTGGCCATGTTCTGTTATAATCTCTACCCGGCACAGCCAGAAGAGGACTGGCCACCCCACATAGCCTGGTTCCTCTCTAGGTTTCTTCCTAGGTTTTGGCCTTTCTAGGGAGTTTTCCTAACCACCATGCTTCTACACCTGCATTGCTTGCTGTTTGGGGTTTTAGGCTGGGTTTCTGTACAGCACTTTGAGATATCAGCTGATGTACGAAGGGCTATATAAAAACATTTGGTTTGATTTGATTTGATGTTATCATAAATCTTCTATAATGTTCCAACCGGAGAATTCCATTGTCTGTAGGAAAGCCATGGAACGCAGGTCGCTATCATGTGAAATGCACGTGACCAGGACCTGGCTCGCTGCCAGACCACTGACTCAAAGAGCTCCCATCCAGCTACACAACACAGTAGAAGCCTCATTCAAGTGTCTAAAGATGGTTTACATCTAGGGGAAACCCTAGGAAGTGCAACTTTATCCATATCCAACTGTGTATTCAATAGGGGCTGGGTTGAAAGTCGACCAACCTCAGATTTCCCACTTCCTGTTTGGATTTCTTCTCAGGATTTTGCCTGCCATATGAGTTCTGTTATACTCACAGACATCATTCAAACAGTTTTACAGACTTCAGATTTTTTTCTATCCAATACAAATAATACGCATATATTAGCAACTGGGACTGAGGAGCAGGCCGTTTACTCTGGGAACCTCTGGGCACCTTTCATCCAAGCTACTCAATACTGCCCCTGCAGCCATAAGAAGTTTTAAGAACAAGTTCCTATTTACAAGGCTGTCTTACCTCAGCCAAACCCTAACCCAGAGGATGCTGGGCCAATTGTGCACTGCCCTATAGGACTCCCAATCACAGCCGGTTGTGATACAGCCTGGAATCAAACCAGGTTCTGTAATGACACCTCTTTCCCCCGAGATGTAGTTCCTTAGACCGCTGCACCACTCGGGAGCCATCTGAGCTTCTGTTCTTTCTGCTCTTCACTGAACCCTTCCCTGTCTTTCATGCTCTCTGAAACCATGCCGAAAGCCTGTACTGTATACTCTAAGCAGTGTGAAACTAGCCCCGACTCTCAGAGATCTTTCTAACAAGGAGAAAGTTCTGAGAGTGCGTTGGGCTCGGTTCACTTGGCACACTGGCTAATGTTGTGATGGGGATGTGAGGAGAAGAGCAAGGCTTCTGGAAGTCCAGTTTTCCTCATTGATTTAAACCAATTGATTTGAGACTTAAGCGACAGGCCAGGGGAAACAGAACCTCAGCCTGTTGCTGTCAGTGTTCTGCTGATTACTGCTTCAATTCCTCCCTCCATTTACCCCCCCCTTTGTTTCTCATTCCATCATTCATCATTCTTTACTCACCCATTCACCCATTCACTCACTCACTCGCTCACTTACTCAGTCACTCAGTCACTCACTCAGTCACTCAGTCACTCACTCAGTCACTTACTCAGTCACTCAGTCACTCACTCAGTCACTCACTCAGTCACTCACTCAGTCACTCAGTCACTCACTCACTCACTCACTCAGTCACTCACTCACTCACTCACTCACTCCCTCACTCAGTCACTCACTCAGTCACTCACTCACTCAGTCACTCACTCAGTCACTCAGTCACTCACTCACTCACTCACTCACTCACTCACTCACTCACTCACTCACTCACTCACTCACTCACTCACTCATTCACAATTGCTCCAAGTAAGCCTACATTAGAACACATGGCTGTGCCTTTTAGGAGTATCCCTACACCAATCTTCAACTTCAACACACCTCATTGAATGAATATTGAAAGCCTTGAATGGTTTCATAACTCCCAAATGAAGAAGCAATAATAGCATTGAGACAGTATTCTAGAAATTGAGATCCCTCTCTGCCAACTGCCACTAAGCTATGGAAAGGCAAACATATCGTAAAGCATACAGCAACCCTATACCTCGTCTAGGAGCAAGGGGGTATAAAGACTCTACATGCAGCATTGATGTGTTGCCATAGTGACTGCCTTTACATTGAATCAATATAAAAGCTAGCGATTTGGTCGCTCCACAGGGCTGCATGCGATCCTTCTCAACATAGATGTAATGTTTGAGCAGGCAAGAGATAGAGCGGCGTCTCATTCACTTCTACCATGTGATCTGATGAATTATGCAAGCACAGAAGATATTAGACACATATGAATAGATCAGGACATATTCAAAATTATTTGCATTAATGTCAATGAATCCTACTGAGATCTCTTTTCATCCTACTGAGATGAAAAGAGATGGAGGTGGAGAGGTGGAGAGGTCTTTGCAAGTTTGAAGATGGTGTCAACACACACTAAAGAAACAGACAAACATTCGGCTATCTTTCTTGCGCTCAGTTGCAACCCCCCCCCCCCCAAACACACACACAGACACATGTCCATGCATACACAAATAGATGCATAGCCACACACACAGACATGCATTTACACACACATACAGTATCTCTCTCTCTCTCTCTCTGCGGCTCATGGCATGAACTACAAAAATAGGGAAGAGTGATAGAGATCACATTAATCTCAGCGTGAAGTAGACCTGCCAAATCCAGTGAGAATTGAGTGCTACACAAATGATGATAAAACTGAAAGGCATGCATTTACCATCACAATGGCACAGAAAACATGGGGACGGCTGACAAGAAAGATCATAAAGAAACTGCCCTTTTTCAAAGCCCTTCTTCCAGCTCTCTTTCTATCTCTCTCCATTTGTGAATCACCAGAAATGAACCTGCCCTCATTTTGAAAGGGGGATGGGGATTCCTATTTGAACAGGCAGGCACACTACAGCTCAAGGGAGGGAGGGAGGGAGGGAGGGAGGGAGGGAGGGAGGGAGGGAGGGAGGGAGGGAGGGAGGGAGGGAGGGAGGGAATACAGATTGTGAGGGAGAGAGAGTGAGACCTGAGACAGAGACAGAAAAAGAGTAGAGTGAAAGAGAGAGAGGGGAGCAGAACAGACTATGTGCAGGCTATGAAATCCTTATCAGGAACACAGAGACCAATCCACCAATGGCAGCTCGCACATGCAGTGCGAGTCGGAGGGTTTCAAAGGCTACCCCCATCACCCCAGCCTCCCTTCATCCCTCCCGCTATCCCTCTCTCTTCTCCTCCGCCCCTGTCTGAATGTCAAATAGCTAATAAACGCAACAGGACTGGATGTGTGTGCACGAGGGCGAACTGCAAACGCTTGTTCCAAACGACCGACACACTCGCAATTTGTCTGGATTTAGCAGCCAATCCATCTGGCTACTACACATGCACTACATAACACCAGCCCTTCTCTGATCTCTGCTGTTTATTATGCTAATGTTTTCTGTGGAGGGAATATTCACCACCCCTCTCTGACATTAGGCTAACATGTACAGTACCAGTCAAAAAGTTGGACACACCTACTCATTCCAGGGTTTTTCTTTGTTTTGACTATTTTCTACATTGTAGAATAATCCTGAAGACATCAAAACTATGAAATAATACATATGGAATAATGTAGTAACCAAAAAAGTGTTTATATTTGAGATTATTTTGCCTTGATGACAGCTTTGCACACTTTTGGCATTCTGTTAACCTGATTCATAAGGAATGCTTTTCCAACAGTCCTGAAGGAGTTCCCACATATGCTGAGCACTTGTTGGCTGCTTTTCCTTCACTATGCGGTCCAACTCATCCCAAACTCAAATGGCTTGAGATTGGGTGATTGTGGAGGCCAGGTCATCTGATGCAGCACTCCATCAATCTCCTTCTTGGTCAAATAGCCCTTACACAGTCTGGAGGTGTGTTGGGTCATTGTCCTGTTGAAAAACAAATGACAATTCCACTAGGCGCAAACCAGATGGGATGGCGTATAGCTGCAGAATGCTGTCGCTACACTCGCATTAACATCTGCTAACCATGTGTATCTGACAAATAAAATTTGATTTGATTTGATTTGAATGTGTGTGGGAAATTATTTAAGACTGAGACTCTCTCCAATACAACCTAACATTGCAGTTATGTGCATTATTTCAAGCACAACCTTCTCATTTAACCCGTGTTGAGTTATTCACCATTTTTGATGAACAAATAAGGTTTTATTTGTAAGATGGCTAAATAAAGAGCAAAAGTATTGATTATTATTATATTATTATTTGTGCCCTGGTCCTATAAGAGCTCTTTGTCACTTCCCACGAGCCGGGTTGTGACAGAAACTCACACTCATTCGTATGTTTAGTAAATGTATTGTACAGTGTGTGTGTGGCAGGCTTACAATGATGGCAAAAAAACAACATTTGAGAGTGCGCTGACACTGGTGCTAGAGGGGGTACGCAGCTGGAGGTTGAATGTTTGAAGGGTTACAGGACAATAAAACGTTTTGGAACCAGTGAGATACACCATCAACATATAGTACATTATTTACAGTACATCAAAGATATATACAGTACCAGTCAAAAGTTTGGACACACCTACTCATTCATGTCGTAGCCATGCTGGTTAAGTGTGCCTTTACAAAGCTGTCATCAAGGCAAAGGGTGGCTACTTTGAAGAATCTCAAATATAAACACTTTTTTGGTTACTACATTATTCCATATGTATTATTTCATAGTTTTGATGTCTACAGTAATATTCTATAATGTAGAAAAAAGTAAAATAAAGAAAAACCCTTGAATGAGTAGGTGTGTCCAAACTTTTGACTGGTACTGTATATACCTTTGATGTACTGTAAATAATGTACTATATGTTGATGGTGTATCTCACTGGTTCCAAAACGTTTTATTGTCCTGTAACCCTTCAAACATTCAACCTCCAGCTGCGTACCCCCTCTAGCACCAGTGTCAGCGCACTCTCAAATGTTGTTTTTTTGCCATCATTGTAAGCCTGCCACACACACACTGTACAATACATTTACTAAACATACGAATGAGTGTGAGTTTCTGTCACAACCCGGCTCGTGGGAAGTGACAAAGAGCTCTTATAGGACCAGGGCACAAATAATAATATAATAATAATCAATACTTTTGCTCTTTATTTAGCCATCTTACAAATAAAACCTTATTTGTTCATCAAAAATGGTGAATAACTCAACACGGGTTAAATGAGAAGGTTGTGCTTGAAATAATGCACATAACTGCAATGTTAGGTTGTATTGGAGAGAGTCTCAGTCTTAAATAATTTCCCACACACATTCAAATCAAATCAAATCAAATCAAATCAAATTTTATTTGTCACATACACATGGTTAGCAGATGTTAATGCGAGTGTAGCGAAATGCTTGTGCTTCTAGTTCCGACAATGCAGTAATAACCAACAAGTAATCTAACTAACAATTCCTAATCTACTGTCTTATACACAGTGTAAGGGGATAAAGAATATGTACATAAGGATATATGAATGAGTGATGATACAGAGCAGCATAGGCAAGATACAGTAGATGGTATCGAGTACAGTATATACATGTGAGATGAGTATGTAAACAAAGTGGCATAGTTAAAGTGGCTAGTGATACATATATTACATAAGGATGCAGTCGATGATATAGAGTACAGTATATACGTATGCATATGAGATGAATAATGTAGGGTAAGTAACATTATATAAGGTAGCATTGTTTAAAGTGGCTAGTGATATATTTACAACATTTCCCATCAATTCCCATTATTAAAGTGGCTGGAGTTGAGTCAGTGTCAGTGTGTAGGCAGCAGCCACTCAATGTTAGTGGTGGCTGTTTAACAGTCTGATGGCCTTGAGATAGAAGCTGTTTTTCAGTCTCTCGGTCCCAGCTTTGATGCACCTGTACTGACCTCGCCTTCTGGATGATAGCGGGGTGAACAGGCAGTGGCTCGGGTGGTAGATGACCTTGATGATCTTTATGGCCTTCCTGTAACATCGGGTGGTGTAGGTGTCCTGGAGGGCAGGTAGTTTGCCCCCGATGATGCGTTGTGCAGACCTCACTACCCTCTGGAGAGCCTTACGGTTGAGGGCGGAGCAGTTGCCGTACCAGGCGGTGATACAGCCCGCCAGGATGCTCTCGATTGTGCCTCTGTAGAAGTTTGTGAGTGCTTTTGGTGACAAGCCGAATTTCTTCAGCCTCCTGAGGTTGAAGAGGCGCTGCTGCGCCTTCTTCACGATGCTGTCTGAGTGGACCAATTCAGTTTGTCTGTGATGAATCTTCTGTGCCTGTATTTAGTTTTCATGCTAGCAAGGGCCGAGGAACCACTCTCACACAGGTAAGTGGTTGCAAAGAGCATCAGTGTCTTAACAGTGTGATTTTCCAAGGCAAGAAACTCTGAGCGCAGCCCTATCCAGAAATCTGGCAGTGGCTTCTGATTAGATTCAATTTTCACAGAACCGCTTCTTGCAATTTCGATGAGGCTCTCTTGTTCAGTAAGTGGACTAGAGGCAGGGCATGAAAGGGATAACGAATCCAGTTGTTTGTGTCATCCGTTTCAGGAAAGTACCTGCGTAATTGTGCACCCAGCTCACTCAGGTGTTTCGCTATTTCACATTTGGCATTGTCTGTAAGCTTCAGTTCATTTGCACATAAAAAATCACACAATAATGGGAAGACCTGTGAGCTTTCATGGTTAATGCAGACAGAGAAGAGCTCCAACTTCTTAATCATAGCCTCAATTTTGGCCCACACATTTAATATAGTTGCGGAGAGTCCTTGTAATCATAGATTCAGTTCATTCAGGAGAGAAAAAACATCACCCAGATAGAGCAGTCGCGTGAGTGTCACGTTGGTATCGGGAGACAGGTGCAGGAATGTGTAATAGTTTTTTTATTACACCCAAATTACGGCGTGCCATGTAAAGGCACGGGGACGAAGACCAAAGAAACACTATTACAAAACATGTATGTTGTAAAAGCGTTACATGGTCGCTGCCCATATCATTGCACAATGCAGAAAACACACAGGAGTTCAGGGGCCTTGCTTTAACAAAGTTAACCATTTCCATTGTAGTGTCCAAAACGCATTTCAAACTGTCAGGCATCCCCTTGGCAGCAAAAGCCTCTCGGTGGATGCTGCAGTGTACCCAAGTGAAGTCGGGAGCAGCTACTTGCAGGAGCGTTACCACTATGTCTCCCTGTCATGGCTTTTGCGCCATCAGTACAGATACCGACACATCTTGACCACCAAAGTCCATTTGATGTCACAAAGCTGTCCAGTACTTAAGAAAAATCCTCTCATGTTGTCCTGGTTTCCAGTGGTTTTCAGAAGAGGTCCTCCTTAATTGATCCCCCATAAACGTAACGGACATATACCAGGAGCTGTGCCAGGCCCGCTAGTCTGTTGACTCATCCAGCTGTAACACATATAATTCACTTGCTTGTATGCGAAGCAGTAATTGTTTTAAAACATCTCCTGCCATGTCACTGATGCGTCGTGAAACAGTGTTGTTTGATGAAGACATTGTCTGTACAGTGTTTTGGGCCTTTTCCCCCAGCATTGTCCCAGCCATATCCGCGACAGCAGGAAGAATTTAGTCCTCCAGAATAGTATGGGGCTTGCCTGTCCTAGCCACTCAGTAGCTCACCATATAAGACACTTCCAACCCCTTCTTATTAATGCTATCTGTTGTCTTACTACTCAAAAGTTGTCTTTATTTTAGCTCAAAAAACTCCCGTGGCTTATTTTTCAAATTGTCAAAGTTGTCAAAGTTTCGTTTCTTAATGTCTGTGCAAGAGTGAAGGTTTCCCACAAAATAGTAACGGTTAATGTGATTGGATGTTAATTATTTGACTAGGCAACCTGTATTTGACATTGTGTTGTTATTTTGCTGAACGCTAGATGGTTTAATTTGATTTTTGGCAGTGAAACGAGGCTACTCAGGCGAGACAAAAAAAACTCATCCAAATGTACAGTGGGGCAAAAAAGTATTTAGTCAGCCACCAATTGTGCAAGTTCTCCCACTTAAAAAGATGAGAGAGGCCTGTAATGTTCATCATAGGTACACTTCAAATATGACAGACAAAATGAGAGAAAAAAATCCAGAAAATCACATTGTATGATTTTTAATGCATTTATTTGCAAATTATGGTGGAAAATAAGTATTTGGTCACCTACAAACAAGCAAGATTTCTGGCTCTCACAGACCTGTAACTTCTTCACATTTTTATTTGGCGTTCCCTGACAGCATTGTGCGTACCTGGGGATAATGTTTGTTAAAACTAATTAGAGAAGTACTAGACCAATCAATCAAATGTATTTATTTAGCCCTTTCTACATCAGCTGATGTCACAAAGTGCTGTACAGAAATCCATCCTAAAAACCCCAAACAGCAAGCAAAGGCAGGAACCGAGGAAGAAACCTAGAGAGGAACCAGCCTCTGAGGGGTGGGCCAGTCCTCTTCTGGCTGTGTCAGGTGGAGATCATGACAGAACATGGCCAAGATGTTCAAACGCTCGTAGATGACCAGCAGGATCAAATAATAATGGTTGGTTGTAGATGGTGTAACAGGTCAGCACCTCAGGAGTACATTTCAGTTAGCAAATAAAGACCTCAAAATAGACTCTTTGTAATGTTATTTGGGGCAAAATAATGATTGGCATTTGTATGCTTGATAAATCCTTCAAATATCACAGGCTCTTTGTTGTGTTATATCACCCATCAGTTCAGTCTTAAGTTGTAAGTCGCTCTGGATAAGAGCGTCTGCTAAATGACTTAAATGTAATGTAAATGTTAAGAACCAGAGTACAATGACAACTAAAACTGTTTTCTGGGAGAAACCTTGGATAACACCACAGCTACTGAGTGAAGACGTATTTAAGAAAGCTTGTGATTACATGTGAAATAATGCAGCCCTGGGCGTTGATGGAGCATGTGCAGGAGCAAGAGCAGGGGGAGTGGGTGGATTGGTGTGTGTGTGTGTGTGTGTGTGTGTGTGTGTGTGTGTGTGTGTGTGTGTGTGTGTGTGTGTGTGTGTGTGTGTGTGTGTGTGTGTGTGTGTGTGTGTGTGTGTGTGTGTGTGTGTGTGTGTGTGACTGTCGTGGGAGCTAGCTGGGATGAGAGGCTCAGAGAGGTGGTGGCACACTTAGATCATTAATCAGGCTCGGCTGTGTGGCGGGGGCGGGCAAACAAATTCATGCAAATGCATCCCCGTTTTGCAGGCAGGTTGAGCCAAAGACAAAGACAAAGCCAAACCCACATTTTAGCTACTGTACAGCTTTTGGGTTGTAGACCAATTCCCCAATACTCCACTACACACCAGTGCACCTTCACCCCAGGATGTTGGAAATGTGTCATCAGTCTAGGCTGCTAGTCTGATGGACTGTCGTTAAATGGAACATGAAACTGGAACAGCAAGTTGGAGCTGATCATTGGGTAGAGAAAAGCATCGGATTCTTGATTTCCTGAACAAGATCTCATAGTTTCCCTTTGAAATTCTGTGTGGTTAAAGGGTTAATTCCACGTGGTTACAGGTTTAACGCAGAAACAAGTCAAAGGTTAAACAGTTTAGGCATTCATTCCAAGTATTTAAGGTTCAGGCTATGGTTTGGTAGTGCTGAACGATTAACCCTCATTTCAGTTATTTTGGGGATTTTAAACTAATTGACGGACATAGGTTAAATTATTTGAATTCCATAAAGTTTTTTCTGTTAGCTCAATGAGCAGTTTCTCTAGAGACAAAATATAAATGCAACATGTAAGGTGTTCGTCCCATGTTTCATGAGCAGAAATAAAAGAGGCCAGAGATTTTTAAAATTTTATCAATTAATTTCAATGACAGCCTAGGAACACTGGGTTAACTGCCTGTTCAGGGGCAGAATGACAGATTTGTACCTTGTCAGCTCTGGGATTGGAACTTGCAACCTTTCAGTTACTAGTCCAACACTCTAACCAATAGGCTACCCTGCCGCCCCAGTTGTTCCTTACGCAAAAAAATCTTTCTTTCAAATAATTGTGCACACATTTGTTTAGATCCTTGTTAGTGAGCATTTCTCCTTTGCCAAAATAATCCATCCAACGGACAGGTGCGGCATATCAAGAAGCTGATTAAACAAATTTGTCATTACACAGGTGCACCTTTGCTAGGGACAATAAAAGGCCGCTAAAATGTGCAGTTTTATCACACAACACAATGCTACAGATGTCTCAGGTTTTGACTGAGCCTGCAATTGACATGCACGACTGCAGGAATGTCCACCAGAGCTTTTGCCAGAGAATGTAATGGTCATTTCTCTACCGTAAGCTGCCTCCAACGACGTTTTAAAGAATTTGGCAGTACGTCCAACCGGCCTCACAACCTCAGACCACGTGTAACCACGCCAGCCCAGGACTTACACATCCGGCTTCTTCATCTTCGTCTGAGACCAGCAACCCAGACAGTTGATGAAAGTGAGGAGTAGTTCTGTCTGTAATAAAGCCCTTTTGTGGGGAAAAACATATTCTGATTGGCTGGGCCTGGCTCAGAGAGAATGTGTGATTGAGAGGGATAGAAAGCAGTTGCTTCACAAGGTATCTCTATATGAAAATACAGGATCCAAGTGATTGATAGTTGGTATTCAGCAGTTATAAAAGTATGCCTTATTTACTTTGAAGAACTACTAAAATAGTGATGTTTGTCAGACAGCATAGGCTAATAAAGTAAATCTAATTGTATTGGTCACATACACATGTTAAGCAGATGTTATTGCGGGTGTAGCGATATGCTTGCGTTTCTAGCTCTGACAGTACAGTAATATCTAACAAGTAATATCGAACAATTTCATAATATATACCCAATACACACAAATCTAAGTAAAGGAATGATGAATTAAAAATATATAAATATAAGGACGAGCAATGTGAGCGGCACAGACTAAGAAGAATAGAATAGAATAAAGTATATACGTACATATGAAATGAGTAATACGAGATATGTAAACATTATTAAAGTGACTAGTGTTCCATTTATTAAAGTGGCCAGTGATTTCAAGTCTATGTATATAGGCAGCAGCCTCTAATGTGCTAGTGATGGCTGGAGGGCAGGTAGTTTGCCCCCAGTGATGCGTTGGGCGGACGGCACCACCCTCTGGAAAGCCCTGTGGTTGTGGGCTGTACAGTTGCAATACCAGGTGGTAATACAGCCTGACAGGATGCTCTCAATTGTGCATCTGTAAAAGTTTGTGAGGGTTTTAGGTGCCAAGCCAAATTTCTTCAGCCTCCTGAGGTTGAAGAGGCGCCCTGCACCTTCTTCACCACACTGTCCGTGTGTGTGGACCATTTCAGTTTGCCAGTGATGTGTACGCCGAGGAACTTGAAGCGTTCTACCTCATCCACTGTGGTCCCATCGATGTGGATTGGGGGGTGCTACCTCTGCCGTTTCCTGAAGTCCACGATCATCTCCTTTGTTTCATCGATGTTGAGTTAGAGGTTATTTTCCTGACACCACACTCGCAGAGCCCTCACCTCCTCCCTGTAGGCTCTCGTCATTGTTGGTAATCAAGCCTACTACTGTTGTGTCGTCTGCAAACTTGATTATTGAGTTGGAGGCGTACTTGGCAACGCAGTCATAGGTGAACAGGGATTAGAGGAGGGTGCTGAGCACACACCCTTGTGGAGCCCCAGTGTTGAGGATCAGCGGAGTGGAGGTGTTGTTTCCTATCTTCAACATCTGGGGGCAGCCGTCAGGAAGTCCAGGACCCATTTGCACAGTGCGGGGTTCAGACCCAGGGCCTCAAGCATAATGATGTGATTGGAGGGTACTATGGTGTTACATGTTTAGCTATAGTCAATGAACAGCATTCTTACATGGGTATTCCTCTTTTCCAGATGGGATAGGGCAGTGTGCAGTGTGATGGCGATTGCATCGTCTGTGGATCTATTGGGTCAGTAAGCAAATTGAAGTGGGTCTAGGGTGTCGGGTAAGGTAGAGGTGATATGATCCTTGACTAGTCTCTTAATTAAAGTACTTCATGATGACAGAAGTGAGTGTTTCGGGGTGATAGTAATTTAGTTCAGTTACCTTAGTCATCTTGAAGCATGTGGGAACAGCACACTGGGACAGGGAGAGATTGAATTTGTCAGTAACCACACCAGCCAGCTGGTCTGCACATGCTCTGTGGACACACAACAATTGAAATATACACAACAACTGAAATATTTTGTTAAAGTAGAATAATAAATGATGGTTAATAAGTGATAAGCAGAAATGAGCACTCCCTACCATCATGGGACTTGTATTAATAGTTTTATTCTGTGTTGTTACAGCCCTCAACCCACATAATGCATAGTGTATTTAATGTCCCAAAACCGCAATTATATTTTTGATAATGGAACCGAAACCGAACCGACCTCGAAAAGCACTAATCGCTCAGCACTATGGTTTGGGGAAGGCGTAAACAAAATAATTAAAAACAACGCACTGTTTCCATCAACTATCATCAATTATTCTAATGGCTTGCTAGAGCATTGTGAGCTGCATTGGTGCAGTGGTCTAAGAAGCGTGCTACTGCTCCAAGCATTATGAGTTTGTGCCCAGTGCTGGGCAATTGTTTTCCTTTTTTTGTGAGCTCAGAGGAAGGCATATATCAACTTTTTGGGGACCTTTTCAAATGTCTGAAGTCTACTTCTAGTGACCAGGCTGGATTTCCTTTTTGACTGAAAGAGAAATATGTGCAGTTCTATCGAGCAAGAGCATCTTGTGTTTGAATATCATCTCCAAACATGGGTCGTCATTGGTCTTGTCAAACATCAGAAAGTCAACACCGTCCATTGCCGTGTTATTGGCGTGTCATTCCTTCCAGGACATCATCTTTCTGTCGAGCAAATGGACTGTTAACGAGGGTGTCATTCCTCCCTTACCTTGGAAGGAAGGAGGGTTGAAGCATTGAAGGATTGTTCAGGCCTACTCAAGCAGGCAATTCTGGGAGTGAACTCACTCATGTTTTCTTAATTTCAAGGTTGAGTCCAACAGTACATGGTTTACTTTTTCTACATTTTGGTACATTACAGCCTTATTATAAAATGTATTAAATGAATGTTTTTCCTCAACAATCTACACACAATACCTCATAACAACAAAGCAAAAAAAGGCCTTTCTACATTTTTGAATATGTAAAAAATTATTATAACTGAAATACTTTATTTACAATTGAAGTCAGAAGTTTACATACACTTAGGTTCGAGTCATTAAAACTCGTTTTTCAACCACTCCACAAATTTCTTGTTAATATCAAACTAGATTTGGCAAGTCGATTAGGACATAAACTTTGTGTATGACACAAGTAATTTTTCCAACAATTGTGTACAGACAGATTATTTCACTTATAATTCACTGAATCACAATTCCAGTGGGTCAGAAGTTTACATACACTTGGTGACAAGTTGACTCTGCCTTTAAAAAGCTTGGAAAATTCCAGAAAATAATGTCATGGCTTAAGAAGCTTCTGACAGGCTAATTGACATCATTAGATTCAATTGGAGGTGTACCTGTGGATGTCTTTCAAGGCCTACCTTCAAACTCAGTGCCTCTTTGCTTGACATCATGGAAAAATCAAAAGAAATCAGCCAAGACCTCAGAAAAAAACTGTAGACCTCCACAAGTCTGGTTCATCCTTGGGAGCTATTTCCAAACGACTGAAGGTACCACGTTCGTCTGTACAAACAATATGCAACAGTATGCAAGTATAAACACCATAAACACCATCATACCGCTCAGGAAGGAGACGCTTTCTGTCTCCTAGAGATGAACGTACTTTGGTGCAAAAAATGCAAATCAATCCCAGAACATCAGCAAAGGACCTTGTAAAGATGATGGAGGAAACAGGTACAAAAGTAACTATATCCACAGTAAAACGAGTCCTATTTCGTCATAACCTGAAAAGCCGCTCAGCAAGGAAGAAGCCACTGCTCCAAAACCGCCATAAAAAAGCCAGACTACAGTTTGCAACTGCACATGGGGACAAAGATTGTACTGGAGAAATGTCCTCTGATCTGATGAAACAAAAATAGAACTGTCTGGCCATAATGACCATCGTTTTGGTTGGAGGAAAAAGGGGGAGGCTTGCAAGCCAAAGAACATCATCCCAACCGTGAAACACGGGAGTGGCAGCATTATGTTGTGAGGGTGCTTTGCTGCAGGAGGGACTGGTGGCAAATGGGTCTCTGAAATGGACAATGACCCCAAGCATATGTAACAGTATAGCTTTCGTTCTTCTCCTCGCCCCTATCTGGGCTCGAACCAGGGACCCTCTGCAGACATCAACAACTGACACCCACGAAGCATCGTTACCCATCGCGTCACAAAAGCCACAGCCCTTGCAGAGCAAGGGGAACAACTACTTCAAGGTCACAGAGCGAGTGAAGTCACAGATTGAAACTCTATTAGCGCACACCACCGCTAACTAGCTAGCCATTTCACATCAGTTACACATACTTCCAAAGTTGTGGAAAATGGCTTAAGGACAACAAAGTCAAGGTATTGGAGTGGCCATCACAAAGCCCTGATCTCAATCTTATTGAACATTTTGGGGCAGAACTGAAAAAGAGTGTGTGAGCAAGGATGCCTACAAACCTGACTCAGTTACACCCGCTCTGTCAGGAGGAATGGACCAAAATTCACCCAACTTATTGTGGAAGCTTGTGGAAGGCTACCCGAAACATTTGACCCAAGTTAAACAATTTAAGTTCTTAAGGTACAGGGGGCAGCATTTTCACTTTCCTTACTACTCTACTATTATTAGTAGATTTGGATAGAAAACACAATCTGAAGTTTCTAAAACTGTTTGAATCATGTCTGTGAGTATAACATAACTTACGTAGCAGGAAAAGCCCAGAGGACTAACCGTTCAGAATTCATTTTTTTGAGGTCTCTGTCTGTTCAGTAATTTCTCATTGGGAAAATATATTTCTTAGGAACTTGTTTTCAGTTCCTAACACTTCCACTGGATGTCACCAGTCTTTGGAATTTGGTTGAGGTTATTCCTTTGTGCAATGAAGAAGTATGGCCATCTAGGAACTGCGTAACACTGTTGAGAGTTGTGCAAGACTTGAAAAGTAGCTTGGTTTGTTGTCTTCCTGTATTGAACACAGACCTGTCTTCAATTTGATTGACTATATACGCTTAAAAATACCTAAAGTTGTATTACAAACGTAGTTTGAAATGTTTTGGCAAAGTTTACAGGCAACTTTTGAAATTTTTTGTAGTGACGTTGCACAATTTGGAAGCTGTTTTTTTGTGGATCAAACGCGCCAAATAAATGGACATTTTGGATATATAGTGGGGCAAAAAAAGTATTTAGTCAGCCACCAATTGTGCAAGTTCTCCCACTTAAAAAGATGAGAGAGGCCTGTAATTTTCATCATAGGTACACTTCAACTATGACAGACAAAATGAGGGAAAAAAATCCAGAAAATCACATTGTAGGATTTTGAATTAATTTATTTGCAAATTATGGTGGAAAATAAGTATTTGGTCAATAACAAAAGTTTATCTCAATACTTTGTTATATACCCTTTGTTGGCAATGCCAGGTCAAACGTTTTCTGTAAGTCTTTACAAGGTTTTCACACACTGTTGCTGGTATTTTGGCCCATTCCTCCATGCAGATCTCCTCTAGAGCAGTGATGTTTTGGGACTGTTGCTGGGAAACACAGACTTTCAACTCCCTACAAAGATATTCTATGGGGTTGAGATCTGGAGACTGGCTAGGCCACTCCAGGACCTTGAAATGCTTCTTACGAAGCCACTCCTTCGTTGCCTGGGCGTGTTTGGTGTTTGGGATCATTGTCATGCTGAAAGACCCAGCCACGTTTCATCTTCAATGCCCTTGCTGATGGAAGGAGGTTTTTACTCAAAATCTCACGATAGATGGCCCCATTCATTCTTTCCTTTACACGGATCAGTCGTCCTGGTCCCTTTGCAGAAAAACAGCCCCAACGCATGATGTTTCCACCCCCATGCTTCACAGTAGGTATGGTGTTTTTTGGATGCAACTCAGCATTCTTTGTCCTCCAAACACGACGAGTTTTTACCAAAAAGTTATATTTTGGTTTCATCTGACCATATGACATTCTCCAAATATTCTTCTGGATCATCCAAATGCTCTCTAGCAAACTTCAGATGGGCCTGGACATGTACTGGCTTAAGCAGGGGGACACGTCTGGCACTGCAGGATTTGAGTCCCTGGCGGCGTTGTGTGTTACTGATGGTAGGCTTTGTTACTTTGGTCCCAGCTCTCTGCAGGACATTCACTAGGTCCCCCCGTGTGGTTCTGGGATTTTTGCTCACCGTTCTTGTGATCATTTTGACCCGACAGGGTGAGATCTTGGTGGCTGACTAAATACTTTTTTGCCCCACTGTATATGGACGGAATTAATCGAACAAAAGGACCAATTGTGATGTTTATGGGACATATTGGAGTGCCAACAAAAGAAGCTCGTCAAAGGTAAAGCCACGTTTCATCTTCAATGCCCTTGCTGATGGAAGGAGGTTTTTACTCAAAATCTCACGATAGATGGCCCCATTCATTCTTTCCTTTACACGGATCAGTCGTCCTGGTCCCTTTGCAGAAAAACAGCCCCAACGCATGATGTTTCCACCCCCATGCTTCACAGTAGGTATGGTGTTTTTTGGATGCAACTCAGCATTCTTTGTCCTCCAAACACGACGAGTTTTTACCAAAAAGTTATATTTTGGTTTCATCTGACCATATGACATTCTCCAAATATTCTTCTGGATCATCCAAATGCTCTCTAGCAAACTTCAGATGGGCCTGGACATGTACTGGCTTAAGCAGGGGGACACGTCTGGCACTGCAGGATTTGAGTCCCTGGCGGCGTTGTGTGTTACTGATGGTAGGCTTTGTTACTTTGGTCCCAGCTCTCTGCAGGTCATTCACTAGGTCCCCCCGTGTGGTTCTGGGATTTTTGCTCACCGTTCTTGTGATCATTTTGACCCGACAGGGTGAGATCTTGGTGGCTGACTAAATACTTTTTTGCCTCACTGTATATGGACGGAATTAATCGAACAAAAGGACCAATTGTGATGTTTATGGGACATATTGGAGTGCCAACAAAAGAAGCTCGTCAAAGGTAATGCATGTTTTATATTTTATTTCAATGTTTTGTGTAGCGCCTGCAGGGTTGAAATATGCTACTCTCTTAGTTTAATGTTGTGCTATCATCAGATAATACCTTCTTATGCTTTCGCTGAAAATCCTTTTTAAAATCTGACATTTGTTCCTCAGTTCCTCTGTGGAGAAGGGAGAACCTTCCAGAAGGACAACCTACAGCACTCAACCAATCAGGCCTTAATAGTAGAGTGGCAAGACGGAACCACTCCTCAGTAAAAGGCACATGACAGCCCGCCTGGAGTTTGCCAAAAGGCCCCTAAAGACTCTTAGATCAGGAAAAACAAGATTCTCTGGTCTGATGAAACCAAGATTGAACTATTTGGCTTGAATGCCAAGCATCACATCTGGAGGAAAGCTGGCACCATCCCTACTGTGAAGCATGGTGGTGGCAGCATCATGCTGTGGGGATGTTTTTCAGTGGCAGTGACTGGGAGACTAGTCAGGATCGAGGGAAAGATGAACAAAGCAAAGTACAGAGTGATCCTTGATGAAAACCTGCTCCAGAGCGCTCAGCACCTCAGACGGGGGCGAAGGTTGACCTTCCATCAGGACAATGACCCGAAGCACACAGCCAAGATAATGCAGGAGTGGCTTCAGGACAAGTCTCTGAATGTCCTTGAGTGGCCCAGCCAGAGCCCGGACTTGAACCCGATCGAAGATCTCTGGAGAGACCTGAAAATAGCTGGATGCAGCGACGCTCCCCATACAACCTGATGGAGCTTGAGAGGATGTGCAGAGAAGAATGGGAGAAGCTCCCCAAATTTAGGTGTGCGAAGCTTGTAGCATCACACCCATGAAGACTCAAGGCTGTAATCGCTGCCACAGGTGCTTCAACAATGTACTGAGTAAAGGGTCTGAATACTTATGCAAATGTGATATTTCAGTTTTTTATTTGTAGTAAATTAGCATTTTTGTAATTAAGGGGTATTGTGTGTAGATTTTTGAGGAAAACAACTATTTAATCAATTTTATAATAATGCTTTAACGTAACAAAATGTGGGAAAAGTCCAGGGGTCTCAATAGATTCCGAATGCACTGTACGTCCTATACCTACCTCTTGTGTGTGCGTGTGTGATTCAGGGGCTCAGCCCTCCAGGTCAAGCCCAAAACATGTAACTTGGGCCTTGACTTAGGCCAAAGCCAGGATTTTCCCCTTGGGACAAGAGGTCAAACAAAGGCTAAACAGCTGTTGTTGGCTCATCATAATGTTCTCTTGATGTTTAACTATTTATTTGAAGGGGAAATCTGCAGTTGCTACATCAATTTGTTATAAGTCAAAGATATGTACTCATTGATTATTGAAGAATATAACTTTAACGCCTAATGAGCCTAGTACATCTGTCGTACCCCATCAATATTCTAATCTTGAATCACATCCATGAAAATAATAATACTGTAAAAAAAATATATATATATATATATATATAAAATAAAAAATTTATTATTATATATTTTTTTTCAAACTGTTTGTAATTTCAAAGCAGTGAGATATCATTTTTTAATCCTCAATTGTTTCGCATTTTTTTGTCCTAAATAGAAGGGAAATGTAGTAAACATCCCAAAGGTTTTCAGCGGTTGTAGATTACAAGCAAAATGAATGGCACAGCTCTGGAAATCTATGCAAGCCTTGTGTATGAAATCATGTTTTTATAGATTAAGCCAGAGTTTAACAAACAGATAAAGCCAAGTCGCTGTTTTATTTCATTTTCATTCATGAATTGTATTCCAAACATGTCCCCCAGGCAAAGGACGGCGTTGCCATACAAATCAAGGCCCTAGAGATGAAAATCAATTAGAGAGAGGGAAAATAATAGTGTTCAGTTGGTTGCATGGCTTTAAATTAGAAGCCAAAGAGAACTCCTCCACTCTGCTCATGAAGTGGTTAGGATTATGTTATTAAATCCTGGCGATTGCTTTGCTCCCATGTCCCCATCTGACATCTGACACACTTCACCATCAAAGAGAACCTTCGCGTATTTTATTTTCGTCTCTCCCATAAGAACTTATTAGGCTGCCGAGCATTGCTATGGTGTTTGTTGTGTGTGTGGTAATTTGCTGTGTAGCGAATAGGCCTAATGGATTTCAAAAAGTGAAGCCAGAGTGGGATTTCAACTAATGGAAATATATGCCATTTATTCGGTTTGGTATTCACACGGCGATGAGCATCGCCTCAAATACAGTTCAAGGCTGCCTGGCGTTCTTGTAAACACATGCACTCAATTGGGCTCTCAACAATGGCCTGGCCTGAACTGATGTAATCCTGGTATGACAAAACAATAAAACACAGGCTAATAAAGCAAGATAGTCCTGTATTCCCTGCGTCAATTAAGTTGAAAATACAACTTTAAACATAATAATTATCAGAAAAGAATCCATGATGGTTTAGAAAAAAACGGCATTTGGTTTGATTAGCTTCTCTCTCCCATTATGTAAACCTCTTCAGTGGGACCAGTCAGTCCGGAATGGACGGTGACATCATCACAGCATGTAGCCTATCAGAGGAGAGAGAGACAGTGACAGAGAGCTGAGTCATACTCCTCTATGTCCACTGTCCATTTGACAATAAGACGGATGCCACTCTTCCCTCAACCTCCTCTTTCGTTCCTCTCCCCACCTCCCTCCACTCAATATCTAATCAGAGCTCGGGCCTCTTGTTAGTACCATTCAGAACACCATTTGTCAAACACATCACCCAAGGTTTTGCTGCAGTAGAAGGTGCTCAGAATGAGCAATCCCAAAAATGAACTCGATGTACAAAAACTACAACATGTACTATATGTAGGGTGTACCGCAATGAATTGATTGGTTCTGTCTGACACTGAGGATACGATGATCCTTTGTGTTTCCACCATTTTCAGTCTTTCTTTTACAGTACACGTGAACTTGGAAACTGTGAAGCTGGTTGAAGTCACAAATAAAAAGCCCAAGTGCAGCTCCTGCAGAAGTTGAAGCAACGGAAAAACTACGCAAAGGGAAAGACAGAATGAAGAATAGATAAAAGATAACGAAGGAACATCTTGGGTGTTAAAAACGGGCAAAAGAAAATAGAAAGGCCTTCAACAACAGGAACACAAAACTACTCTCCAATTTCTATCCTCGCCTTTTCCAATCCCTGACTATAATCTGCTATACTGATGGAGTCCCAGTTATGTGTGTGTTACTAAACCCTGTTTTGTTTTCTGTGACACGATCTATTGGGACTCACAAACACTGCAGTGTGCCCTCTGATGAAGACAAAGCTTTCAATTCTCCGATCTCCCAAGTTCTCCAAACCATCACGTCCTACTGCCTTATTGATTACCTCGCTTTGTTTGGTGTTATTGTTTTTTGATCCCCCTTCGTCCCTGAAAGTCCTTGTTGCTAAGGCCAATAGAACACTGACAGAATTCAAATGAGCACATCACAGCTGTTCTTCCTGGCTTGTAAAGGTATCTTTGAAGTATACTAAGCCATTGACATGTTGAGGACACCCAATGAACCATGATACTAGAGAGCATCATTCCATCAAATGTATTCTCACTCAAATAACAAAGATAAAAACCTTGTTATAATCAAAGCTCCAAATGGATTACAAATACTGAATTCTTTGCCTACCTGTGCTTGACTAAACTCAGCCTATATCTGCCATTTTCAGGTTATAACCAAAGGAACTCCTAATCCCAAGTCATGTCTCCACTCCAGCAGCCTATACCTCTGAGCCAATCATTCATCCAGGTGGACACTTTGATCCTTCTTGATCTTTTTCCAGTGCATTAGCTGCTCCGGGTCATTGGGAGAAAGAGGGGACGTAAGCTTAAAAAATAACTCCCAGCTTTGACACAGCAGTGCTTTTCCAGCACTCTGTAATTACCAGCAGTGCAATCACCGGCATCGTTAATTTCCCACCACTGACAACTGCTGACGGCTCATTTGCAGGAAATGCACTGCTACAACTTCATAAGTAAATGGTACTGACATCTGTGCATATTCCTCACCTCACAGCTCACACTAGATCCCCTACAAATTCATGTCGGTGGCCTATGCTGTCGCTGCGACACATCTTTATGTGCAGAGAAACATTGACTCAATGTCTGCTCATGCAACGCTCTGTGGAGATAACAGAGAATCGTTTTTGCTAAGGAGCGAAAAGAGAAGGAAAGGACGTGAGAACCATGGCTTTTGGACAAAGGCCACAATGCAATGCTCATCTCTTTTTCTCCCAATTCATCTTTTGCAAACTAGATATTATTGTAAAGTAATCATACCCCATTCATCTTGTGTGGAGAGGGAGAGAATGGGGGATTCCTGCAATGTCATCGATTAAGCAGCAAACCAAACTGAAGCAGTCCTGAGCACAGACATCCCTGCAAAGTAATTGAGGTGAGTGAGCCAGCGGAATTGGCCCAGATAAAATGGTTGCCTAATAGGTTGTTTATTGCGTGATCGGACATTATGCATGGGAGAGGGCGGGAGGGAGAGAGAGAGAGAGGACGGGGTCCTGCTCGAGCTCCACCAACCGCCATGGCAGAACAATTACTAAAATAGAGCGAGTAGAGACCAGAGACCTCCATCTCTAAAAGGGGGGAGCATAGAGGATTGGTTAAAAAGGAACGTGATTTGCAGAGATATGGTGGGGCGAGAAACAAGAAATTCTCACCAACGCCACAGACACAACATTGTGAGGAGAGCAGGTAAGGCTCTCCTCGCCATGTATTCTTCGACATTCTTAATCTTCGATTTGGCTCACATGCCCATATGATCTTTTTGGGTGAAAATAAAGAAGTCATATCATTATTATTATATTAAGTCATATATTCTGTTCTTTATAAAGGAGTCATATTGTCACGGCCGTGGAAAGAACTGGACCAAGGTGCAGCGTGGTGAGCGTACATTTTCTCTTTTATTCGAAATGACGCCGACAAAACAATAAACAATACAAATAAACCGTGAAGCTTAAGGCTATGTGCCATAAAACAAAGTTAACTTCCCACAAACACAGGTGGGGAAAAGGAGACAACGATAGACAGCTGTCCCTGATTGAGAACTATACCGGCCAAAACATAGAAATAGAAAATCATAGAAACACAAAACATAGAATACCCACCCCAACTCACGCCCTGACCAAACCAAAATAGAGACATAAAAAGGATCTCCAAGGTCAGGGCGAGACACATATTTAATCATTGTGTATGGCATTATTTTCTATATAAATCAGTTATATTGGGTTGTTATGCATGGTATCGTTTTCTATATAAAACAATTCATTTTCTTTAGATCCACAGCCAAGGGCATTCAGTATGAGTCACGTTTGATAATCATCATATTCTTATTACCATATGCAGTGAACTTTAAAAGGGGTCAGCACAGGCACACGCGTTCCACAAGTGAGAGACAAGTAAAACTGGGTCACCATGGAAACAGAAATACCACAGAGATGGTGCCCTTTCTCTACACTTTACCAAACCATTTAATGCAGAAAAATCAACGATGGCAATCATTTTCCTAATTCAAATTTGACTTGGATACAATATATGTCTGCAAACACAAATAATGTTTGAATTACAGGCAAATCATTAAAGTGAGGATTTAAGCCAGATTCATTTCATCCACCTGTTTACACAAGAAGCTCGTTGAGTTACTGGAGATAATCTTCCGTAATGATCTTGTGCCATGTAATCAAACTGTCAGCTACACTATTAGCATGTTAGCATGCAAGTTAACTGAAAGAGAGTAGCAATCTCTCTGTTGGTATTTATTTCATTCATGGAAAGCGGACTAAACGGAAGGCAAGAGTGAGGCTAGATGGAGATTGAAGTGTCCATGCATTTATTGTATCCTAGGGAGAGGATTCTGAACCGGTCCAGTGGAATGGTGAATATTATCTGACCCAGCACACTTGTGGAGCACTATCTATCTCCAGCCGCATCTGTCTCTTTGTGCATCTGCTCTCTCTCTCAGAAATCCCATTCCCCCTCACAGCTCCCAATGTCTCCTAGCAGGGGCACTGTAGCCATTAACCCACAGAGTGAAGACTGTCCCCCACCTCCACCTCCAACTCCCTCAAGCCCCATTCCCCATAAATGACTGAAAAGCAGCAGTAAGGAATCTCAAACGGGCTCTGATAGTTTAACAACACTATCCATTATGGCATGCAGTATATCATGCTATGCTAATAATTTATTAATTCATATTTACAAAAATCTGAAATAGCTACAATCTGTCAGTGATATTATTGGGCATCCATTGTTTGTCCATTCATGTATTTACTTTTTTTTAGAAGAAAGTACAACTGTTCCAAACATAACAAAATAATGCATTTGAGAATAATCATGACAATCCAGCCATAAAGCCATTCTGACATTAGATTACATTTCAAGATGAGGAGGAGGGCCTGCTGTCTGTCTGACTGAGAACAAAAGTTCCCATGGAGACAGATAGATGCAGATGCAACACATGGTTGTTGTCATTCATCATGCCATGGCATTTAGGCTATGACAGAAAACATGACCAGTTATCAATCCCACATGCGCACGCATGCTCGCACGCTCACTCACTCACTCACTCACTCACTCACTCACTCACTCACTCACTCACTCACTCACTCACTCACTCACTCACTCACTCACTCACTCACACACACACACTTGTGTATATATATACAGTGCCTTGCGAAAGTATTCGGCCCCCTTGAACTTTGCGACCTTTTGCCACATTTCAGGCTTCAAACATAAAGATATAAAACTGTATTTTTTTGTGAAGAATCAACAACAAGTGGGACACAATCATGAAGTGGAACGACATTTATTGCATATTTCAAACTTTTTTAACAAATCAAAAACTGAAAAATTGGGCGTGCAAAATTATTCAGCCCCTTTACTTTCAGTGCAGCAAACTCTCTCCAGAAGTTCAGTGAGGATCTCTGAATGATCCAATGTTGACCTAAATGACTAATGATGATAAATACAATCCACCTGTGTGTAATCAAGTCTCCGTATAAATGCACCTGCACTGTGATAGTCTCAGAGGTCCGTTAAAAGCGCAGAGAGCATATAATAATTTTGCACACCCAATTTTTCAGTTTTTGATTTGTTAAAAAAGTTTGAAATATCCAAAAAATGTCGTTCCACTTCATGATTGTGTCCCACTTGTTGTTGATTCTTCACAAAAAATACAGTTTTATATCTTTATGTTTGAAGCCTGAAATGTGGCAAAAGGTTGCAAAGTTCAAGGGGGCCGAATACTTTTGCAAGGCACTGTATATATACACATCACCGTTCAAAAGTTTGGGGTCACTTAGAAATGTCCTTGTTTTTGTCCATTAAAATAACATCAAATTGATCCGAAATACAGTGTAGACATTGTTAATGTTGTAAATGACTATTGTAGCTGGAAACGGCAGATTTTTTATGGAATATCTACATAGGCGTACAAATCAAATCAAATCAAATTTTATTTGTCACATACACATGGTTAGCAGATGTTAATGCGAGTGTAGCGAAATGCTTGTGCTTCCAGTTCCAACAATGCAGTAATAACCAACAAGTAATCTAACTAACAATTCCAAAACTAATTTCTTATACACAGTGTAAGGGGATAAAGAATATGTACATAAAGATATGAATGAGTGATGGTGCAGAGCAGCATAGGCAAGATACAGTAGATGGTATCGAGAACAGTATATACATATGAGATGAGTATGTAAACAAAGTGGCATAGTTAAAGTGGCTAGTTATACATGTATTACATAAGGATGCAGTAGATGATAGAGTACAGTATATACGTATACATATGAGATGAATAATGTAGGGTATGTAAACATTATATTAGGTAGCATTGTAAAGTGGCTAGTGATATATTTGACATCCTTTCCCTCAATTCCCATTATTGAAGTGGCTGGAGTTGAGTCAGTGTGTTGGCAGCAGCCCCTCAATGTTAGTGGTTGCTGTTTAACAGTCTGATGGCCTTGAGATAGAAGCTGTTTTTCAGTCTCTCGGTCCCAGCTTTGATGCACCTGTACTGACCTCGCCTTCTGGATGATAGCGGGGTGAACAGGCAGTGGCTCGGGTGGGTGTTGTCCTTGATGATCTTTGTGGCCTTCCTGTAACATCGGGTGGTGTAGGTGTCCTGGAGGGCAGGTAGTTTGCCCCCGGTGATACGTTGTGCAGACCTCACTACCCTCTGGAGAGCCTTACGGTTGTGGGCGGAGCAGTTGCCTTACCAGGCGGTGATACAGCCCGCCAGGATGCTCTCGATTGTGCATCTGTAGAAGTTTATGAGTGCTTTTGGTGACAAGCCGAATTTCTTCAGCCTCCTGAGGTTGAAGAGGCTCTGCTGCGCCTTCTTCACGATGCTGTCTGTGTGAGTGGACCAATTCAGTTTGTCTGTGATGTTTATGCCGAGGAACTTAAAACTTACTACCCTCTCCACTTCTGTTCCATCGATGTGGATAGGGGGGTGTTCCCTCTGCTGTTTCCTGAAGTCCACAATCATCTCCTTAGTTTTGTTGACGTTGAATGTGAGGTTATTGTCCTGACACCACACTCCGAGGGCCTCCTCCTCACCTCCTCCTCCAGAGGCCCATTATCAGTAACCATCACTCCTGTGTTCCAATGGCACGTTGTGTTAGCTAATCCAAGTTTATCTTTTTAATAGGATAATTGATCATTAGAAAACACTTTTGGAAATATGATAGCACAACTGAAAACTGTTGTTCTGATTAAAGAAGCAATAAAAGTGGCCTTATTTAGACTAGTTGAGTATCTGGAGCGTCAGCATTTGTGGGTTCGATTAAAGGCTAAAAATGGCCAGAAACAAAGAACTTTCTTCTGAAACTCGTCAGTCTATTCTTGTTCTGAGAAATGAAGGCTATTCCATGTGAGAAATTGCCAAGAAGCTGAAGATCTCGTACAACGATGTGTACTACTCCCTTCACAGAACAGCGCAAACTGGCGCTAACCAGAATAGAAAGAGGAGTGGGAGGTCCCGGTGCACAACTGAGGAAGAGGACAAGTAAATTAGAGTGTTAGAAACAGAAGCCTCACAAGTCCTTAACTGGCAGCTTCATTAAATAGTACCCGCAAAACACCAGTCTCAACGTCAACAGTGAAGAGGAGACTCCGGGATGCTGGCATTCTAGGCAGAGTTGCAATGAAAAACTAATATCTCAGACTGGCCAATAAAACGAAAAGATTAAGATGGGCAAAAGAACACAGGCAATTCCTGACATTTAACAGAAGAAAAACTTCCCTGTCTTAGGTCAGTTTATGTTAAGAATGTGAAATGTCAGAATAATAGTATAGAGTATAATTTATTTCATCTTTTATTTCTTTGATCACATTCCAGTGGGTCAGAAGTTTACATACACTCAATTAGTACTTGGTAGCATTGCCTTTAAATTGTTTAACTTCGGTCAAACGTTTCAGGTGGCCTTCCACAAGCTTCCCACAATAAGTTGGGTGAATTTTGGCCCATTCCTCCTGACAGAGCTGGTGTAACTGAGTCAGGTTTGTAGGCCTCCTAGCTCGCAAACACTTTTTCAGTTCTGCCCACACATTTTCTAAAGGATTGAGGCCAGGGCTTTGTGATGGCCACTCCAATACCTTGACTTTGTTGTCCTTACGCCATTTTGCCACAACTTTGTAAGTGAGCTTGGGGTCATGGTCCATTTGGAAGACCCATTTGTGACCAAGCTTTAACTTTCTGACTGATGTCTTGAGATTTTGCTTCAATATATCCACATAATTATCCAACCTCATGATGCCATATATTTTGTGAAGTGCACCAGTCCCTCCTGCAGCAGAGCACCCCCACAACATGATGCTGCCACTCCCGTGATTCACGGTTGGGATGGTGTTCTTCAGCTTACAAGCGTTCCCCTTTTTCCTCTAAACATAACGATGGTCACACAGTTGGATTTTTGTTTCATCAGACCAGATGACATTTCTCCAAAAAGTACGATCTTTGTCCCCATGTGTAGTTGCAAACCGTAGTCTGGCATTTTTATGGTGATTTTTGAGCAGTGGCTTCTTCCTTGCTGAGCGGCCTTTCAGGTTATGTCGATATAGGACTCGTTTTACTGTGGATATAGATACTTTTGTACCTGTTTCCTTCACAAGGTCGTTTGCAGTTGTTCAGGGATTGATTTGATCTTTTCGCACCAAAGTACATTCATCTCTGGGAGACAGAAAGTGTCTCCTTCCTGAGTGGCATGATGGCTGCATGGTCCCATGGTGTTTATACTTGTTTATTATTGTTTGTACAGATGAACGTGGTACCTTCAGGCATTTTGAAATTGCACCTAAAGATGAACCAGACTTGTGGAGGTCTACATAATTTTTTTCTAAGGTTTAGGCTGATTTCTTTTGATTTTCCCATGATGTCAAGCAAAGAGGCACTGAGTTTGAAGGTAGGCCTTGAAATACATCCACAGGTACACCTCCAATTGACTCAAATTATGTCAATTAGCCTATCAGAAGCTTCATGACATTATTTTCTGGAATTTTCCAAGCTTTTTAAAGGCACAGTCAACTTAGTGAATGTAAACTTCTGACCCACACAAATTACTTGTGCCATGCACAAAATAGATGTCCTAAACGACTTGTCAAAACTATAGTTTGTTGACAAGAAATTTGTGGAGTGGTTGAAAAACGTGTTTTAACCTCTTGATACTACCCATCCCGGATCCGGTATCGTGAATACAGCCTCAGGCTCATTAGCATAACGCAACGTTAACGATTTCTGAAAATCGCAAATGAAATGAAATAAATATGCCTGCTCTCAAGCTTAGCCTTTTCTTAACAACACTGTCATCTCAGATTTTCAAAATATGCTTTTGAACCATAGCAAATCAAGCATTTGTGTAAGAGTATTGATAGCTAGCGTAGCATTTAGCGTATCATTTAGCACGCAACATTTTCACAAAAACCAGAAAACCAATCAAATAAAATCATTTACCTTTGAAGAACTTCGGATGTTTTCAATGAGGAGACTCTCAGTTACATAGCAAATGTTCAGTTCTCCCTGAAAGATTCTTTGTGTAGGAGAAATCGCTCCGTTTTGTACATCACATTTGGCTACCGAAACGAACCGAAAATTCAGTCACCAAAACGTCAAACTTTTTCCAAATTAACTCCATAATATCAACCGAAACATGGCAAACGTTGTTTAGAATCAATCCTCAAGGTGTTTTTTCACATATCTCTTCATTGATATGCCGTTCGTGGAAGCCTGCTTTCGTCTCAGAATCCCATGGAAAAATAGAGGAGGACACTGGGTGGACACCTGGCAAATGTAGTCTCTTATGGTCAATCTTCCAATGATATGCCTACAAATACGTCACAATGCTGCAGACACCTTGGGGAAACGATAGATAGGGCAGGCTCATTCCTGTCGCATTCACAGCCATATAAGGAGACAATGAAAAACAGCCTCAACAGCCTCAAAAATCCTGCTCATTTCCTGGTTGCAGTTTCATCTTGGTTTTGCCTGTAGCTTCTGTTCTGGGGCACTCACAGACAATATCAGTTCTGGAAACAATTGCAGTTCTGGAAACGTCAGAGTGTTTTCTTTCCAAAGCTATCAATTATATGCATAGTCAAGCATCTTTTTGTGACGAAATATTGCGCTTAAAACGGGCACGTCTTTTTATCCAAAAATAAAATACTGCCCCTAGAGTTCCAAGAGGTTAATGACTCCAACCTAAGTGTACTTCCGACTTCAACTGTATACATATATTCACACACACACAGACACGCAGGGACACTCACAGATATACTCACAGACACTCACAAGGACAACATACACAGTAGTCTACTGAAGAAACACTATCCCTACAGCTCCTAAAGCCGACTTAAAAACATCACAGACACTTCTTAACTCACATCGCTGAATTTTAGACATCCTTCAATAAAAGTAAAGCGTTGAGCAAATGGAAACAGTTTGTTTCACTTTTACAGTCCTAAATGCAGGGCTCCCTGTGCCTCTAGGTTTCTAGCATGTCATTTATCTTTGTTCGAAGAAAAAAGACATAGCGTCCAGAAAACGACCAAAAACAAGAAATTGGATTGAAAAAAAGGATATATCAATTCCATTAAGAGTTGACACTTACTCCACAAACTTGGGAACTGAACCCCTTTTCATAGTAACCCGGAGAATAGGAAACCAATGAAAAAATGTTGGTTGTTGTTTGATAATTTTATATTGTTATTTAAACGAACTGATCACCCTTTGACTGCTATCGAATTGTCAATGATTGCTAGGAGTATGGTTTATTGGTGAGCAGTGAGCAACCTCACAGGCAGCATAAACAGACAGTGTGCGACTAGACAATTAGTATGTCTCAGTCTATTTCAGAGATTTGTGATGCATGGTTTCAGATCCACCGTCGGTGCATGATTCAAAGTCTTACATCCCTTACATCAGTGTCCAACCATGGTGCAATTCAGAAGGACCGTAGGACCAGTTGCCCGTATTTTATACCAAGCCAATGATTCAGGCCCTGTTAAGTATTTAACATCTAGAACATTAGAACAAAAGCCACAGGACAATCCATTCGTCATGTCTGCCCACACAGGAATTCATTAAGGCCCTTCCAAAGGCCCACTACAAAAGCACCAATCACTTTTAAGAGTCCTTTTCTACCTTTTTTTCTAAGAAACCAATTTCTGTGTATAATGAATCTTCAGAAAATATGTTTTTTCATGCGATTTAGTGAAGGTGGATGACTCTGTCGCCACATTTGGAGAAGATAATTGGAGAGTGATGACGCTCACTAAAACCCTGGGGTTCTAAAATTAGACTTGGAGCCATGGAGCCCATTGAAACACACACATGCATGCACGTACGACTACGCAAGTAGTGCAGACAGACGACCATGAAGGATTCCTGCACCGTCTGGAGCTTTATCAGTTCCCGGGGGACAAGTGCCCATCTGAAGGCCGTCTAAGAGCTAGTCAGCTGGGACAGGAAAGACAAGACTAGGGGCCTGACACAATTACCACAAGCCAGGACCACCTCAGATCCCATACCACTCACTCCAGCCTTCAGCCTCCAGCCTCCCAGGGCCTCAGTGGGGCTGGTAATTGATCAGCACCGGGGATGAGCGAATATATAGAAATTAGAGTGTTTGTCTAACGGGTCAGGGCAGTACCATTCATCTCTCTGGGAGTGTGTTCTGCATTGTAATGTCCTCATCAGTACGCTATACCAGGCTCACCATTCCACATGGGGTTATTCATTCTGCAGTCCCTGTGTGCTGCTGGTATGTGGGTGCGTTTCTGTTAACAATCCTTGTGTGTACCAGAAGTCCTCACAAGGATAGTAAAACATGGAAAATGTTTGCCTGCATTTTGCCTGTCCCCACAAGGGAAAATTATATTTTAGGCTTAGGGGTTAGGTTTAGGGTTAGGGTTACAATCAGGGTTAGAATTAGGGTTCGGGGTTACTGTTAGGTTTAGGGTTAGGAGTTAGGGTTAGTTATAGTTTTAGGGTTACGGGTTTGGTGGTAAGGTTTCGGCTTAAGATTAGGGTTAGATTTAGGGTTTAGTGTTAGGGAAAATAGAATTTTCAATGGGAATCAATTATTTTGTCCACACAAGGATAGCAATACAAAACTGTGTGTGTGTGTGTGTGTGTGTGTGTGTGTGTGTGTGTGTGTGTGTGTGTGTGTGTGTGTGTGTGTGTGTGTGTGTGTGGCATGCTGCAGGGGTGGCACAGGGAGAGGGGAGTGGGGGTGGAACAGGTCAGGTAATGTGGCATGGCAAGGTCAATATTTGAGCTTGGCTGGTGCGTCCTAATTAAATTAGCAGAGCTCCGCTACATGGCATCGCACGCGAGCAAGCACAGAGATATGTAAACTCCTGCACTATCGTCGTACCATATGCCAATTAATTTGTGGCATGAGGTGAAACGTAGCACAGAGTGCCAGTTAAGGGAAACATGACTGATTTGGATGAGTTTCAATGTGTTTCATCGAACAGGAATAGGCTACAGTAAGCAGAGCAGGGGATGGGGGCATTTTTGGAAATTAACATCACTAGGCTGGCTGCCCATTGATCAAATACAAAGCCCAGTGTGTTAGTGTGTGTGGATTTCTCGTTAGCCATTTTGATTTCAATAGAAGGACCTCGCGTTTGTTCAATATCAACAACATAACACGTGTTGCCAATTTGGCTAACAGGAAATGTATTTGCTACACAAACAGGTTTTTAAAAAGTCATGCATTTTTTTATGCCCTCGTGACCTAGGAGGTAGAAATATTGTTACAGACACTAACCACATGCCTTTTAGAAGATTAGGCTATAATTCAAGATTGTCAAAATACATCAGAAGGCTTCAATCAGTTCCTACCTGACACATCTCCTCTGATGATGTCATCTCTAGGGCCATCCTTTACCCACAGAGGAGTTAATATTGTATGCATGGCTGTCAGTCTCTCCCGCAGCCTCGAAGACTACAATGTAGTATACTCCTTTGACTATTTCTCCTTCAGAACTGTAAAAGAACCTACGAAAACTCACAAACATTGACACACTTCAAACGTATAGAGCAGAGTGCATTTCTGAATCTACACTTCGCATAGGCCTATCTAATTGAGGTTTTCATTTCAAAGAAGAGTAGCTAATGAGCTTGATTTACTGTATGATGTGATGAATATTGAAAGACGAGAAGCAAAGGAATAAGATATAAAAGAGCACCTGTCATTAATTCCTGATTAGTGATCTCAGTACCCACGCTCACTAAATAAGCATAGTCTGTGAGAAATAAAATAATTATATACTTATTATAAGAATAGCAGTTGTATATGGTGATGAAATAGGCATTTTACATGATAATAGTTTTTAAATGAAACAATAAAGCTATGAGTAGTCTACCATAACGGAAGCAAAATGAATGCCATAGCAACAGCATGTCGCTGCAAAATGTTCAATCCAAAGATACAGGAACAAACAAAAACTGAACTAAAACAGCAAGATACACTACATGACCAAAAGTATGTGGACAACTGCTCATCGAACATCTCATTCCAAAATCAAGGGCATTAATATGGAGTTGGTCCATCCTTTGTTGTCATAACAACTTCCACTCTTCTGGGAAGGTGTTCCACGAGAACATTGCTGAGGGGAACATTGCTGCGGGGACTTGCTTCCATTCAGGCACCAGAGCATTAGTAAGGTCGGGCATTGATGTTGGGTGATTAGGCCTGGATTGCAGTTGGCGTTCCAATTCATCCCAAAGGTGTTCAATAGGGTTGAGGGCTCTGTGCAGGGCTCTGTGTGAAGTTCTTCCACACTGATCTCGACAAACCATTTCTGCATGGACCTCGCTTCGTGCACGGGGACATTGTCATGCTGAAACAGGAAAGGGACTTCCCCAAACTGTTGCCAAATAGTTGGAAGAACAGAATTGTCTAGAATGTCATTGTATGCTGTAGCATTAAGATTTCCCTTCACTGGAACAAAGGGACCTAGCCTGAACCGTGAAAAACAGCCTCAGACCATTATTCCTCCACCACCAAACTTTGCTCTTGGCAATATGCATTGTGGCAGGTAGCGTTCTCCTGGCGTCTGGCAAATCCAGATACTTCCATCAAACTACCAGATGGTGAAGTGTGATTCATCACTCCAGAGAACAGGTTTCCACAGCTCCAATGGCGGCAAACTTTACACCACTCCAGCCAATGCTTGGAATTGCGCATGGTGATCTTAGGCTTGTGTGAGGCTGCTCAGCCATGGAAACCCATTTCATGAAGCTCCCGATGAACAGTTCTTGGAACTCAGTAGTGAGTGTTGTAACCAAGGACAGACACTTTTTACACGCTGCGCGCTTCAGCACTCAGCGGTCCCGTTCTGTGAGCTTGTGTGACCTACCACTTTGTAGCTTGAACGTTTTTGCTTCTAGACGTTTCCACTTCACAATAACAACACTTACAGATGACTGTGGCAGCTCTAGCAGGGCAGAGATTTGACAAACTGACCTGTTGGAAAGGTGGCATCCTATGACAGTGCCACAATGAAAGTCACTGAGCTCTTCAGTACAGGCCATTCTACTGCCGATGTTTGTCTATGGAGATTGCATCGCTGTGTGCTCGATTTTATACACCTGTCAGCAACTGGTGTGGCTGAAACAGCCAAATCAACTCATTTGAAAGGGTGTCCAAATACTTTTGTATATATAGTGTAAATGTGTAACAAAACTACACAAATCCTGTATGACGGTCAAAACGACCGGAGAAACACGCAATAATGCAGCGATATAATTGGCCGACCGATGAATGAGGAAACGCACCCATATCGGCTTGCACATCACAACAATAATCTGATCCGCACTGGAAGTAACATGGCTCCCGTGGCCAAGCTCCCTAGACTTCCAGCGATGCTGTTGGTGATGTTTATTTTGCTCGTTTTCCCAGCCGTGGCATTTGACAGAGGGGACGTGGTCGAACTTCTGCTCGGGGTTACCGTATCGTGGTGGGCGTCTGTGCGTGCAGCGGGTTGGGTCATTTTTGACTGACATAACAAGAGTCATGTGCCTTACTTTGCTGAAATGTGTGAAGTTGACTAAACGAAGAAGACAAATAATGAACTACAAAACCAGGAATTTGAGAACAGGAACTGGGAGCATGCGCACTGTACCTGTCGGTTACTTCCTAACACTGAGAGATGGCACATTATGGACTATACATAATAGACTATGTTACCTTAATATGACACCAACATTTGATTTCGCTTGGACTTGAATTGAATATCTTGAGATACTGTACAAGAATAATGTATGTCCCTTCAAAGAGTGTGATGATCAACTGTCCTTTCACGAAATATTGACATTGCCATGACAGTTGAATTCCCATCTGACAACTGTTACAAGCACAGTAGCTAAAGTGTGTTCTGTCAGAAATGCTTTCACCGCTCTTATAGCATAACACTGTTATTAAGCCCTCTTGATAGAAAATAAATACCTTCATTATTTGTAAATTGCATCTCATGGGTCCTTCATTTCACACATACATGTACATGACCAGTGTCCTTTACTATACTGCTCACTAAAGGGAATGTGTAGCCTCTAATATTTAAACCATCAATGTAATTGTCACGCCCTGGTCGAAGTATATTGTCTTTTGTCTTCATTTATTTGGTCAGGCCAGGGTGTGACATGGGATTATTGTGGTGTGTTTTGTCTTGGGGTTTTATTAGGTATTGGGTTTGTGGCTTAGTGGGGGTATCTAGCATAGTCTATGGCTGTCTGGAGTGGTTCTCAATCAGAGGCAGGTGTTTATCGTTGTCTCTGATTGGGAACCATATTTAGGCAGCCATATTCTTTGAGTGTTTCGTGGGTGATTGTTCCTGTCTCTGTGTTTGTTTGCACCAGAATAGGCTTGGTCACTTTGGT